>NW_021821032.1:0-116591 GCF_901001135.1 Rhinatrema bivittatum | reverse complement strand
AAGAATGGCCTTACTAACGCCCAGTGTCATCTGAAATGGATCAGCAAAAATCAGGGCCCTCTGGTATCCCTTAAATCTCAGATTAGATCTGTGGCAAACGTATTCTAGGTCTTTCGATCAAAGCTCCGTGCTCCCTGTTAAGATCTTAATTTGCTTGGACTATGCACGTGCACGTTAGCTGTTCTGTGTGCTCATCTTGCCATTTCTGACTCTACCACACATCTCCCAGTCTTGGTCATCTCCTCTTTTAATTTAGTGACAATAATTATAATTTATGCCTTTTTTGCCTTCATATATTTGTAAAGGTTGCAAAATCATGAGTGAAATTCATTGCGGATAGGCATATCATTATTCTCTTCAGTAATGAGATTTCAGCATTACTCTGGCCTTAATCCGGGGATCTGCAGTCATCTTCTTGAGTCATCGCGGCCACCTCTAACTCAATTTTAGCATATGAAAAGTGTTTAAAGTGCCCATATTTTTTCTTAGAAGACATCTCTAATACATGCAGCAACTGAATGAAGGCTCTTCATCACTGACCAATATGGCTGCCTTGAGAAAAAAGGGAGATTAAGCTTTAACGGGTTGAGGGCTCTCAGTTTAAGCAGCCATCAGCTGAGTGACACCACTCCTCTCCCCATCATCTGAAATTTTGATCACCTCACTAGTTGTTCCCCTTTCTAGATCATTTTAATCTATATTAAAAGCACAGGTCCCTGTACAGATCCCTGCAATTTCCCTTTTTTTAGTTTCATTCAGAACTCTGGGGTGTATACTATTTGAGCTATTTGTGCGCTTTAGTTTATCAAGCTGCCTTATTATTTCTGCTCTAGAATATTTACTATAGGTAAATATTAGAGATGTGAATCGTGTTGCCCGATCGTTTTAACGATCAGGTTCGGATGGTGGGAGAAAAAATTGGATCGTTAGAGATGTGAATTGGAATCGGTTCCGATTCCAATTCAACATTGTTAATTTTTTAGTGAGGCCTGAGCAGATAAAAAAAAACCCACCCCGACCTTTCACAAATGACCCCTTTGCTCTCCCACCCTCTCGAACCACCCCCCCCAAAATGTTAAATTACCTGGTGGTCCAGTGGGGGGGGTGTCCCGGCGTGATTTCCCACTCTCGGGCCATCGGCGCCATTTTGGCTACCACTGATAAAAATGTCGCCGATGGCCCGATAAAAAAAACCCCACCCCGACCCTTTACAAATTACCCCTTGCTTCTCCCACCCTCCCGACCCCCCCAAAAACCTTTTACATGCACCTGGTGGTCTAGCGGGGGGTCGGGAGCCATCCCTTCAATCATACTCTCGGTGCCGGTGCTGGAGTTTCAAAGTAAGGGCAAAGGCGATCGGCGCCATACTGGCAGTCGATCACCTTTGCCCTCACTTTGTCACAGGGAGCGACTGTCGCTCCCTGTGACATAGTGAGGGCAAAAGCGATCGGCGCCATTTTGAAACCTCCAGCACCGGCACCGGCACCGAGGATATGATTGAAGGGATGGCTCCCGGACCCCCCGCTAGACCACCAGGTACATGTAAAAGGTTTTTTGGGGAGTTGGGAGGGTGGGAGAAGCAAAGGAGTAATTTGTAAAGGGTCGGGGTGGGTTTTCTTTTATCGGGCCATCGGCACCATTTTTATCAGTGGTAGCCAAAATGGCGCCGATGGCCCGAGAGCGGGAGATCGCACCTGGACCCTCCCACTGGACCACCAGGTAACTTAACATTTTGGGGGGGTTCGGAGGGTGGGGGAGGGTAAGGAATTGGTTTTTAAAGGGTCGGGGTGGGTTTAGGGGTTGTTTTGATGTGCTGGTTTTCCTGCCCTCCCCCAAATAATTCTCGTGCCCTATTTAACGATACAATACAAATGCCCCTGACGATAAAATCGGGGGCATTGTATTGTATCGTGCACTCTAACGATTTAGAACGATTCTAAAATTATCTGACGATAATTTTTTTTTTTTTTAGTTTCAATATTTTTATTGAAAAATTTCACAATACAGCCACCACATAGTTTCATAATCTGGTCATATATATATATGTCTGTTAGTAGGGAATTGACATGTAAGAGCGTATATAACGAAGCCTATATAAAATGTCGAATGACATATTATTCACGCCCTAGAACAAACAACTGAGACATTGCTAACAAATCTTGTACAAAATGGTATCTCTGATTAAACAACTTTGATTGCCAATTCAAAATGAATCAGTAATGCTTCCTACAGAAGCTGCAAATGAAATATGATTATGATGGAGGTAGGGGAGACGGAAAAAGCGAATAGAGAAACCAGAGGAACAAAGGATATAGAGGGGAAAGAAAAGAGAAGAGAAAGAGGATAAAAGAGGAAGAAAGAGGAAAGAGGAGAAATCAGAGCAAAGAAAAGAGAAAGAGAAGCTGATATGACAGACTCGTATTCCAAGTAAATATTCAAGGTATATTAGCAAGAATATAATCTTCTAAAGGTTTCCATACTTGCGCCCACGAGGCCAATCGATGACTCTTAATAGCCATTGCTTTTTCATACTTATAGTACAGACAGACTGAGTTCCACCACCATGTCACGGATAGCAAGTCACTACGCTTCCAGTTTGATAGTATGGTATGAAGCGCAACAGCGCAGAGGAAATCCATCAATTTCTGGTGGGGTAGTGATAATTGGAAAGAGTGATTGGATCCTCGGAGAAATATGATGGCAAACGTAAGAGGGGAATCCAGAGTGAGAATTGAGGAAATAATAGACCAGGTTTGGCACCAAAACGTATGTATGTATGGGCAAGAATAGAACATATGTTCAAATGTTGCATTGGGGGTAGAGCAAGACCAACATTGATGAGTGGGAAGCAGGCCAGCTCGGTGCAACCGCCAGGGAGTCCAAAAAGCTCTATGCATAAAGAAAAAAGAGGACTGCGTCAAACTGGAAGATAATGAGATGCGTGTGGTGATGGACCACAGGTGATTCCACTCAGCAGCAGTGATAGAAAAGTTAACATCCCGTGCCCAAATTGGATATAATTTAGTAATATTTTTATTAATATTGGTTGCAACAATAGTCTTATATAATCAGGAAGCTAAATGACCTTTAGTTCCAAACTCCTGAAAAATTTGTAATAGATATGGAGAAGCAGTAAGTGGAGTGGATAAAAATGAGGTGGAGGATAATGCGTTCCTAAGCTGTAGCCACGCATAAAATTGGGTTTTGGGGAGCCCATAAAGGCTTTGAAGATTAGAAAAAGGAAGAAGGTTACCATCTTCTAAAATAGAAGACAAAAACCATATTCCTTTCGTATGCCATAATGGCCATAGGAAAGAACTGCCGTTAATGAGCAACAATGAGTTGTACCAAATGGGGGCCATACAGGATTGGCTCCAAGAACACATCTGACGAGGGCGAAGGGAATCAAAAAGACAATAAGCTGCGTGTAAAGAATTCAGTATCGGATTGGTGGCATATTTCACTGGAAGTTTCATACCAGGAAAACATGATAGTGGGATAGGAGACAAAAGGGAACGTTCAATGGCTAGCCACCTTGGTTGTTCCCATTCATCAGTATCCTCATTAAAATGATGATAGGCCTGTTGGAGCATAAAAGCTTGGTGATACGCACGAAAATTAGGGAAATTAACTCCCCCTTTGGATTTAACAAGTTTTAGTTTGGTCAAGGCAATTCTCGGATTTCGATTTTTCCATAAAAAGGAGGAAAGGATCTTGTCTACTTTTTGATAAAAAGTGTGGGAGAAAAAAACTGGTATCATTGACAAAGCGTATATAATTTTCGGTGCAAGCACCATTTTGATAGTGTCCAACCGCCCCCACCACGTCAAGTGAAGAGGAGACCAGCCCAAAGTTAAGTCCTTAAGGGATTGTAAAATACGAGATTCTGTGTTAGTAATCGTTAAGGTAGGATTGGTATAAAAGTACACACCTAAATACTTAATACATTGGGGAACCTTTTGTATGACAGAAGTAGATAAGTCAACCATAGAGCCCATGGCGTTAAGGGGTAATAATTCCGTCTTGTGCCAGTTGATTTTATATCCAGATAAAGAGGAATATGCGGTGATTAATTGCAATAAATGAGATAATGAGATTTCAGGGTTAGTAAGGAATAATAATACATCGTCAGCATATGCCGATAGCTTATACGTTTCAGATCCAATAGAGACACCTGTAATGTGAGAATTTTGACGTATTGCAATAAGAAGGGGTTCCAAAGCCAGGTTGAAAAGCAACGGAGATTGGACACCCCTGCCTAGTGCCTCTGTGGAGTGAAAAACTCGGGGATTTGCGATTGTTAATATATAAAAATGCAGAAGGGGAGTAATATAGGAGTCGAATCCAAGAAACAAATTTTGGGCCAAATCCGAATTTTTGGAGGACATAAAAGAGAAAAGACCATGCAACGCGGTCAAAAGCCTTTTCGGCATCTAGTGATACTGCAATAACAGGGAAAGGACTTGAGTGGACCGCTTCATGAATGTGAAAAAAAAGTCTGGTATTATTGGCGATGAGCCTGTTTTTAATGAAACCAGATTGGTCTGGGTGAATGAGATGTGGCATTATTTTAGACAATCTAGTGGCCAATATTTTAGTGAGGATTTTATAGTCAGTATTCAATAGAGAGATGGGTCTATAATTACCAACCTCCGTTGTATCACGGCCCGGCTTTGAGAGAACCACCACACATGCTTCAGAAAATGTTGTAAAACACTGTGGTTGAGTGGGAGCAATAGAATACACTTTTTGTAAATATGGAATAAGTTCGTGACTAAAAGCCCTGTAGAAATCTGTAGTGAAGCCATCCGGACCGGGGGCTTTCCCGGTCTGAAGGGACTTGATGGCGAGTTCAATTTCCTGGGCAGTAATCGGAGATTCTAGCTCTTGATGTTGAGTAGAAGAGATTGAGGGATGCGAAAGTGAAGAAAAGAAGGAATGCAGTTCAGCTTCAGAGACATCAACTTCTTTTTGGTACAATGTCGCATAGAAGTCCCTGAAAGCTTGTAGGATATCCGCATCTTGAGTCAAAGTATGGTTTGTGGCCGATTTGAGACTGGTAATGCGTTTTTTTTTTCAGTTCGTTTTTTCAAGTAAGTAGCTAATAAATGACCACTTTTGTTGTTTTCCGCATAGTACAAAGCATTGGAGTGAAAAACATTTAAAAGAACCGAAGCACTCAGCTGCTGATTGTATTGAAATTTAGCTTTAATCACCTCAGCTAATGAAGTTGATGTCGGACAGCGAATATGTACTGTTTCCAGGGAAACAATGGATTGTAGGAGATGATCAAGATCAGCATTTCGCAACTTCCGTTGATGGGCAGAGAAACTGATGATGTCACCACGTATAGTGGCTTTATAAGCTTCCCAGAGAGTGGACAATGAGATTTCAGGTGAAGAGTTATACAAAAAATATTCAGTAGTTTTGTCTCTGATGTAGTCTAGAAATTTCGGGTCAGAGAGTAATGAAGAATTACATCTCCATAATCTATCCGCCACAATTGGAGATTGCAAGTCAATTTGAAGAATAATAGCCGCATGGTCCGATACTAAGATGGGTGCAATGGAAGCGGATTGAATTCTTGATATGAGATGATGAGATGTTAAAAAAAAGTCAATGCGGGAATAGGAAGAGTGTGGGAAAGAGAAGAAGGTGTATTCCTTTTCAGCAGGATTCAGAAGTCTCCATGGGTCTGATAGGCCAAAAGAAGACATGAGGTGCTTGAGCGTCTTGCTGGATTTAGAGATAGTCAAACGAGCAGATGATTTCTTATCTATAAAAGGGTCCAGGACTTGATTGAAGTCTCCTCCAACTATGGTAGATGTAGAATTATGAGCTAAAAGGCGAGCAAAGGTATCATGGAAGAATGAAGGTTCATCCAGATTCGGAGCATATAGATTTAGTATCGTATAGAAGTCTTTATTAATGGAAACTTGGATGAGATTCCACCTTCCGTCAGTGTCCGCAGCTTGTTGGGTCACCGTAGCGTCTAGTCGTTTATGTAGGAGAATAGCCGTTCCTCGTTTTTTTTGGACAGCAGGGCTAAAATAAACTTGCTCTACCCATTGCTGCTTTAGTTTTTGAGCCTCAGTAGATGTTAATCGAGTTTCCTGTATAAGGGCGATATCGGTATGCAAAGATTGGAGATAAGTGAGGATCTTTTTTCGCTTGATGGGGTGCAAAAAACCTTGAACATTTAATGAAGTCACTGTAAACGAGGCCTTAACATTAGTCATATGGAAAAAAAATGGAGAAGAAAAAAGAAAGAAAAAAGAAAAAAGGAGCTCAAGCGATATCCGATACCGTAGTATTTATATCGTCTTAGAAGTAGGATGAAAGAAAGCACGAGTGCAACAGAAAGAAGGAAACAGAAATTGAAAAGACTAGAAAAGGAGGGAGAAGAAACAGGGAGAAAGAAGAGAAGAAGAGGATAAGACAAAAGGAATCTGAACGGTGTTAGCACTAACTGTGCTAAGGGTAGAATCCCAAGAGGGATAACTTAGTGGGCCCCTAGGCGGACCAACGGCCAGTCCAAGTGGAACTCATCACTCGAGAAAGATAATGAAACATGGTTCTGGATAAGGAAAAATGAACAAAAAATTGTGCAAAAAACGATGTATAGCGTCTCCAGCTAGCATGTAGTAAAATGAAAAATGGACGTCACTTAGGAGTTCACAGTTTCATGGCCTCTGCAGAAGCCATTAATTGTTCAGGTCACCATAGCAGGTGTAATATCAATAGTGTGAAGAAAATCCTCTAGAGCCTGGGGCTGCTGATAAAGTCGCGTTTGATTGTTGTGGGTAACACGCATCTGTGCGGGGTAAAGGAGACCATATTTCACTCCAATATGCTGGAGTCTCGGACGCAGCGCCAAAAAGGCCTTCCGGCACTCCGCTGTGACTTTGGCCAGATCTGGCACAAATATTATATTACGGCCCTGATATTGAATAGGTGCCTGAGTTCTGGCAGCCGCCAGGATTTGCAGTACTTGAGGGTAGCGTAATAACTTAAAAATAATCGGTCTTGGATATTTGGGATTAGAAGGTGGCTTGAATGGAACTCTGTGTGCTCGCTCGATTTCCAGCGGATATTGAAAATCTACGCTGAGGCTGTTAGTAAGCAACTTAACGAGAAAGCCAGTTATATCATTGCCTTCCTCCCCTTCCATAATTCCAAGTAGTCGGACATTATTACGTCTGTTCCTGTTAGATAAGTCTTCCATGCTATTTTGAAGTTGCTCCATCTCTTTAGTTAGCTGAGAGACGGAGGCGGTAGTTAACAGTATAGAGGAGACTTGAGATTCCACATCATCAAGTCGGGATTGGTAAGACTCCAACTTAGCCGAAACTGTTAACAATTCCCCTCGAATTGCATTAGTAGCATCAATATTAACATTTATCAGTTCTTTTAGCTGCCGCAGCTCGGTGAGAACAACATCGGCAGACGCCATTACCTTCGTTGGCGGGGCCTTGTCAGGGGAAGGAGGGTCGGCCTTAGATCTTTTAGTGCCTGCTGACGCCGCAAACGCCGCTTCTATCTTCCCTGGTTTACTGGATGCCATCGGGAGCTTGGACATTCGTGAAGCTGAATCGGCAAAAAAAGGAAACTGGAGACGCACAAAAAGTAGTGTTTCCTTCCTATAATGAAAAAATATCGAGCGGAGCTACACACTTAGGCGGCCATTTTGATCGTTGCGCAAGAGCGCCCCCCCTATCTGACGATAATTTTAATCGTTCAAAAACGATTCACATCCCTAGTAAATATGCCTTTCTATTTCCAAAGACAGATCATGAAGGGTTGTCTGCTGCTCCACTTACCTCTATAGCATAATATAGGTGGAATTAGTAGCTGCCAACATCTTGAATCATATATGATGAGGCATCCCAAATTCTTCCTGCTTCTCATGGAAAAGATGCGCCTCAATTTCTTGATTCTTTGGAAATGGCCTACTATTTTCTTGTACTAGGAGTCATCTCCCTGGAAAAAGTCTTCGGAATCTGTGTGGGAAATACTTTGAAATCTTCAGCTCAGTGTGTGTGTCAGTCATCAAAAAGATAAATAGAATGTTAAGAATTATGTGGAAATGAATAGAGAACAAAACTGAGAATATTATAGTGCCTTTGCAGAGATCCATGGAGCAACTGCACCTTGGATATTGTGTGCAGTTCTGCTTCTGCTTGCCCATTTCAGAAAACACATCGCAGACACAGAGAAGGTATAAGAAGGGCAACAAAAATGATAATGTAAATAGAAAAGTTCCCTTATGGAAAAGCTAAACATGTCAGGGATCCTTAACTTGGAAAAGAGATGACTGAGAGGGGACATGATTGAAATTTATAAAATAATGAGAGGGGTGGAATGGGCAAATAGAGAATAGTTATTTACCCTTTCAAATAACAGTGAGGTCCATATTCAGACACAGTCTGGATAGCAAATTTAGGGCCTTATTTACTAAGCATTTTTCCCATAGACACACAATGCGAGAAAAACCTTAGTAATTCAGGCCCTTAGCTCATTAAATTTATCTGGCTAACTTTGTAGGCATATTCAATAGTGCAGTCACACTATTGAATATCTTTAGCTATCTTAAAGTTAGCCGGCTAACTATAGCTAGCTAATTTTAGGAAAGCTATTTGACCTGACCAGACTAAGGCAGTGGCGTAGCCAGAATTGATTTTTTGGGTGGGCACAAGGTTAACATGGGTGGGCTGTAGGCATGCAGGTCTACTAGTTGTTTTTTTTACTGATAAATAATGCCAAATTATGCAGCATAGCATTCACATCTACGCCTAAGTATGAGGTTTACTTAATGATACAAACATAATTCACGGTGATTTGTGGTACTTTAGCCTTCTTATTATTACGATTTTATACACGGCTCCTACCTGTCCATAAATTTTGAGAGAGCGGTTGTGTTGCTTATATTTAAATTGCTAACATCTCAAAATATAGATATATATTTTTACCTTTGTTGTCTGATCTTTGTATTTTTCTAATCAGTTGGTCCTGGTCTTTTTCCCATTTTCCCTTATAGCTCATTTCCTAATTCCTTTTCAGTGTCTTTCTTCTATTACTGTCTTCTTCCCTTCCACACACACACACACACACACACACACACACACACACACACGCTTTCTCTCACAGACTCCCTCTCACACACTCAAGCTGTCACTCTCATATGCTCTCCCCCCCCCCGCAAGCTCACATTCAAGTTCTCACTTTCTCACCCCTCCCCAGGCTTATATTCTTATGCACACACAGACGCACATCCAGGCACCCATTCTCACCCACACACATAAACCCAGACTCCTATTCTCACCCACAAACCCATGCTCCCAGTCTCACCCACACATATTCAAGCTCCCATTCTCATCCATACATATACACATTTAAGGTACTATTCTCACCCACACATACACACATTCAACCACCCATTCTTATCCACATATTCAAGCTTCCATTCTCACCCACCCACACAAACCCAGGCTCTCATTCTCACCCATATATACACACATTCAAGCTCCCATTCTCACACACCCACAAACCCAGGCTCCCATTCTCAACCACACATACACACATTCGAGCTCACATTCACCCACATATTCAAGCTTCCATTCTCACCCACATACACACCCAGGCTCCAGTTTTCACCCACACACACTCCCATTCTCATCCACACATACACATTCAAGCACGTGCACAGCTTCCGCTTTCTCCCCCAGAGCAGGAAGATCAGCTGCCTCTCCTGCTGCCACCGGTCTCCTGCTATCTTCGGGCGGCGGGCCGTACTGCCCGCCGAACTTCCTGTCGGGGGGGGGGGGGAGCGGAAGCGCATCGCACAACGTTCGCTTCCTCCCACCCCCCCCATGCAGGAAGATCGGCGGGCAGTACGGCCCGACGCCCGAAGATAGCAGGAGGCCGTGGCAGCAGGAGAGGCAGCTGATCTTCCTGCTTTGGGGGAGAAAGCAGAAGCTGTGCGCGGCGCTTCCGCTCCCCCAAACAGGAAGTTTGGCGGGCCGTTTGGTCCGAAGATAGCAGGAGAACGGGTGGCAGCAGGAGAGGCAGCTGATCTTCCTGCATTGGGGGGAGGAAGCGGAAGCTGCGTGCGGCACTTCCGCTCCCCCCCCCCCCGAACAGGAAGACCGGTTGGCCATACGGCCGCAGCAGCGCTTCCCCATGTGTGCCGTGATGGCGCGCAAGGCGTGGGTTCTCTTGTTCGCTGTCGCGGGGATGGGATCCCGCGACAGCCTTGCAGTTCCAGTGTCAGTTGGGTGGGCCTGGGTCTAAGTTGGGTGGGCACCTGCCCACCCAGGCCCACCCGTGGCTACGCCACTGGACTAAGGCATCTAAGTCATCCACCTAACTCTGAATATCAGAGTTATCCGGTTATTTTAGCTGGCTAATTAATCTCCCCCAGTTATGACCCCGCTACACCCCTAACTTATCTGGCTAAATTCTACCTACCTAACTTATTAGCCAGTTAGAATTTTGCTCACTATCACTTAATTGGATAAATTGCACTGAATATTGAGTTCTTAGGACACTAAATGTTGGACTCCTAAATTTAGGCATGCTATTTATTTGCTAGATTTAGGCCTAGATTTTCTAAGACACCACGGCATCGTGAATCGAGTGGTACAGGGGGCGGCCCTGCGAAAGCCGGCAGCGATCACACCTCTGTGGTGCGATTGTTGCCGGCTTTCGTACCCAATAGCGCCATCATAAAAGGTGGTGCTATTGGGCGCAAAATGGGCAGCAAAAAGGGTTCTTACCTTTTTGCTATCCGTGATATCCTCGCGTCGTCTGCCCTGGTGCTGCCCCAACTCCTCCTGTTCTGGTCTTGACGCTGTCCCTTTTCGTGTGCGATCGCTTTGAAAAATGACCCCCTTAGCATCCTAAGTTTGGAAAATCAGTGCTTTGCTCCTTACTTTGTTTCCCCATCTTAACTCTGCCACTGTAGCCACCCATGTTTTAGGATCCTATATCAAACTGGGATCCTAAATATAGGCACTCAGCCCTAGTAAATTTTCAAAAGAGCTGATTTAGAAACATAGAAATACAGAAATGATGGCAGAAAAGAACCAAATGGTCCATCCAGTCTGTCCAGCAAGTTTATAGTAGATGCTGCTGTACCATGCAGATTACCATCATACTTATCAGTTTCCCAGACTGTAAAAGTCAGGGCCCTTGTTGACTGCTGTCTGAATCCAATTCCCCATTACCTCTTGCCATTGAAGCAGAGAGCAATGTTGGAGTTGCATCAACAGTATGAAGGCTTATTGGTTAAGGATAGTAACCGCCATACCACCAAGTTACCTCTATGCACTCTTTTCTAGGGATGTGAATTGTTTTTCTGACGTTTGAAAATATGGTAGGAGTAATGGATGGCCGGCGCCATCTTTAAAAATGGTGCGGGCCATCCAGTGCTCCTACCATGTGACAGGGGCCGGCCAATGGCACGGATACCCTGTCACATGGTAAGGGCAAAGGGCCATCGGCGCCATTTTTATTAGTGGCAGCCGATGGCCTGAGAGCGGGAGATCGCTCCCGGGACCCCCACTGGACCACCAGGTACTTGTAAAAAGTTTGGGGAGGGGGGTCGGGAGGGTGGGGGAAGCTAAGGGAACTGTTTTAAAGGGTCAGGGTGGGTTTTTGTTTATCAGCTCGGGCGCCGCCAATAAAAAAAAAACGATCGGACCGCACGAAAAAATTTCACGATGTGAATCGGAACTGATTCCAGTTCCGATTCACATCTCTACTCTTTTCTTCATTTCTATCCTCTAGCCTTTAGGGATCCACAATGTTTATCCCATGTAACTTTGAATTCCTTCACTGTTTTTGACTTCACCACTTCCTTCAGAAGGGTATTCTAGGCATCTATCACCCTCTTCTTTGAAGAAATATTTCCTGACATTGGTTCTGAGTTGTCCTCCCTGGAGTTCAATTTCATGACCCCTAGTTCTACTGATTTCTTTCCATCAGAAAAGGTTGGTGATTGTGCATCTCAGTATATGGCCATCTTGGATCTCCTCAAACCTTTTCTTATAATTTTTATTTTTCATTTCATTTTATATTTATTTCATTTTGTTTACTTGAAATAAAATAAACATAAATTTGAAAGAAAAAGAAATATAGCCCCCTCCCCAAAAGAAATGATTCCCGCCAAGGATCTTCCTCCAGTGCCACAGCAATAAAATAAAAAAATGACCCCGGGCTTTCCCTATCCCAAAACGCTCCCCACAGATCATAGCTTACCCCATCCATGAAGATTTAGAACTTCAGGTGATCCTCAGTCATTTCTGTCCTGCAGGGTCATGGTGCCAAATGTCACGGTTCAACACTGAGGCAAGTGCCATTCTGTTGTACAGCTGTATGCTAGGCCAGCTGCCACCATTTTACAACTAATATCTGGGCGGGGATCAAGAGCAGCTAGAGATTGCATCAACCCCATTTGGACTGCTACAACCCCACAAAAGGGTAAGCTACTCTCCTTGGGGAAGGGGGAAGTTTACAGTAATAAATAACAAAATCATGGCAGTTGACTTTGTGAATCAAATGTCAATGGAAAACATGAATTTGTGGCAGGATTTATTTATTTTTTTATTTTGTTTTCAAATGTGTAACCTGGCCACCTTTCTGGGTTTCTATTAAGCCCTGGAACCTGGTAGTGCAGTTAGAGAAATAATTGAGGATCCATTCAGTGACAGCCCTCACAGTGGTGGGGCTATAATGGATATCCTCATAAGGAGTTTTTATAGCAGAGCACTGCAAAGGGCTCTGGGCAGTCTAAGTTGGAAGTTAGAGAGAGAGATTGGCCTACCTGGAGCCTTGGAAACTCTCTAAGACCCTCCAGGATAAGTTTGGACTTAACTGTTATACTCTCCAACTGAGATACAGAGTGTTTTTTCCAGGGATTGAGTTGGATTTCAAATTTTTGAGAAGTAGTAGCCCAGGCCTGCTGAAGGCCTTTCCAAGGCTCAGAGATCAGGGATCAGTTGAAGATGCCCAGGTTTAGGGAAGACCTGCCCCTGAAGTGGTGTGGACCTGTTGCAGTAGAACTCTGGTGTTACTTGTTTTGGGGACAGAAGTAGTTGTTTCTCTAAGACCTGGGAAAAAGTGATTTTCTGCCCCTCTTCTTACCCATCGGCAGTTCTGCACTTATAGAAACATATATTGAAACATAGAAATGATGGCAGAAGAAGACCAAACGGCCCATCCAGTCTGCTCAGCAAGTTTTGCACTTTTTTTTCCTCATACGTATCTGTTACTCTTGGCTCTTAGTAACCTTTTGGTTCTATTTCCCTTCCACCCCCATCATTAATATAGAGTAGGGATGTGAATCGTTTTTCAACGATTAAAATTATCGTCCGATAATGTTTATATCGTCTTAAATCGTTATAGAACACGATACAATAGAAATTCTAACGATTTATCGTTAAAAATCGTTAAATCGTGTTAGTGCGCACTAACTCCCCGTTAGTGCGCACTAACTCGATTTAGTGCGCACTAACTGAAAATGATACAAATAAACACTTTCCAGGTCACTGAAGGTCAGTTAGGAATGAATATGTGTTCCTATTGGCTGGCTGCCCTCTTATCTATTGATATTACCAAGGTTACCACTGAGGTGATGGTTGGGGGGATGGGAAATGGAACTGGAAACTAACGAACACCAACAGAAAATGAAACAAAGTGTTCACACTTCCCAGGTCAGTAAAGGTCACTTAGGAATGAATATGTATGTATGTATTCCTATTGGCTGGCTGTGCTCTTATCTATTGATGTTACCAATATGGTTGGGGGGATGTGAAATGGAAACAGTTGGAAGCTTGACAAAAAAAGTAATGTAATGATCAGCACTCACGTGACTAGAACTTGTTTGTTTATTATTTTTGTTAGCAGGCACCTGAAATGCTAGTGCATGTTGAATTTGCCAATCACTGTGCATTTTAGAAAGGTGGTCCTGGCTGGAACTGTACACAGTTCAAATATATGTAATTGATTGTTGGTAAGTGTATTTTTTAAGTAGCCACACTGGCACCAGTATGTTTACTTTTCCTCCTACTTAACTCACTAGCTCAGCTTTGTAAGAAGGGCTTCTCTGCTTGTGTGTTGTTTTTGTTTGGTGTGAGGAGAGCAGAAACATCAGATCTTTATTCAATCTACTACAGTCATCTCTTACAGTGCCCTATCCCTATTAATACCAGGAGTGTTGTGATCTTCCTGCACACAGTGCCCTAACCCTGATACCAGTCTGAGACAGCTCCCTCCCTGCATTACTAGTGAGAGGCTGGCTTCACAGACAGGGGGGAGCTGCCTGACCCTCACTCCTGACTTCCCCCATGTCCCAGCTAGTGAATGGTGTGTGGGTGAGGGGGGGGGGATGGTGAAGTCTGAGACAGCTCCCTCCCTGCATTACTAGTGAGAGGCTGGCTTCACAGACAGGGGGGAGCTGCCTGACCCTCACTCCTGACTTCCCCCATGTCCCAGCTAGTGAATGGGGTGTGGGTGGGGGGGGGGGGGGGAGGATGGTGAAGTCTGAGACAGCTCCCTCCCTGCATTACTAGTGAGAGGCTGGCTTCACAGACAGGGGGGAGCTGCCTGTCCCTCACTCCTGACTTCCCCCATGTCCCAGCCAGTGAATGGTGTGTGGGTGAGGGGGGGGGGGTGGATGGTGAAGTCTGAGACAGCTCCCTTCCTGCATTACTAGTGAGAGGCTGGCTTCACAGACAGGGGGGAGCTGCCTGACCCTCACTCCTGACTTCCCCCATGTCCCAGCTAGTGAATGGTGTGTGGGTGAGGGGGGGGGGGGGGGGGGGTGGTGAAGTCTGAGACAGCTCCCTCCCTGCATTACTAGTGAGAGGCTGGCTTCGCAGACAGGGGGGAGCTGCCTGACCCTCACTCCTGACTTCCCCCATGTCCCAGCTAGTGAATGGTGTGTGGGTGAGGGGGGGGGGGGGGGATGGTGAAGTCTGAGACAGCTCCCTCCCTGCATTACTAGTGAGAGGCTGGCTTCACAGACAGGGGGGAGCTGCCTGACCCTCACTCCTGACTTCCCCCATGTCCCAGCTAGTGAATGGTGTGTGGGTGAGGGGGGGGGGGAGGATGGTGAAGTCTGAGACAGCTCCCTCCCTGCATTACTAGTGAGAGGCTGGCTTCAAAGACAGGGGGGAGCTGCCTGTCCCTCACTCCTGAATTCCCCCATGTCCCAGCTAGTGAATGGTGTGTGGGTGAGCGGGGGGGGGGGGGGGGGGTGGATGGTGAAGTCTGAGACAGCTCCCTCCCTGCATTACTAGTGAGAGGCTGGCTTCACAGACAGGGGGGAGCTGCCTGACCCTCACTCCTGACTTCCCCCATGTCCCAGCTAGTGAATGGTGTGTGGGTAAAGGGGGGGGGGGGAGGATGGTGAAGTCTGAGACAGCTCCCTCCCTGCATTACTAGTGAGAGGCTGGCTTCACAGACAGGGGGGAGCTGCCTGTCCCTCACTCCTGACTTCCCCCATGTCCCAGCTAGTGAATGGTGTGTGGGTGAGGGGGGGGGGGGTGGATGGTGAAGTCTGAGACAGCTCCCTCCCTGCATTACTAGTGAGAGGCTGGCTTCACAGACAGGGCGGAGCTGCCTGACCCTCACTCCTGACTTCCCCCATGTCCCAGCTAGTGAATGGTGTGTGGGTAAGGGGGGGGGAGGATGGTGAAGTCTGAGACAGCTCCCTCCCTGCATTACTAGTGAGAGGCTGGCTTCACAGACAGGGGGGAGCTGCCTGACCCTCACTCCTCCGGGGTATTGTGATCTTCCTGCACACAGTGCCCTATCCCTGATACCAGGGGTGTTGTGATCTTCCTGCATGCAGTGCCCTATCCCTATTAATACCAGGAGTGTTGTGATCTTCCTGCATGCAGTGCCCTATCCCTATTAATACCAGGAGTGTTGTGATCTTCCTGCATGCAGTGCCCTATCCCTGATATCGGGATGTGTGCAAGAAGATCACAACACCCCCGGTATCAGGAATAGGGCACTGTGTGCAGGAAGATCACAACACCCCCAGTATCAGGAATAGGGCACTTTGTGCAGGAAGATCACAACACCCCTGGTATTAGGGATAGGGCACTGTGTGCAGGAAGATCACAACACTCCTGGTATTAATAGGGATAGGGCACTGTGTGCAGGAAGATCACAATACCCCTGGTATCAGGGTTAGGGCACAAGTTCTAGTCACATTGACTGATCACATTACTTGTTTTGTCAAGCTACCAACTGTTTCCATTTCCCATCCCCCATATACTGTCAGTAGGAAACTTGGTAACATGAATAAATAAGAGGGCAGCCAATAGGAATACATATTCATTCCTAAACTGACCTTAACTGACCTGAAAAGTGTCAAATTGTATCATTTTCAGTTAGTGGCACTAACTCCCAGTTAGTGCGCACTAACTCCCGTTAGTGCGCACTAATCGGAAAAAACGATTTTTAACGATTTTTTAACTAAAAAATCGTGCCTAAGACGATTTTCTTGCCCTGCCACACGATTTCTATCGTTAAGACGATATGGAAAACGATTCATATCCCTAATATAGAGAGCAGTGAAATATCTAGGTTAATTAGTTAGGGGTAGTAGCCACCGCAATAAGCAAGCTACACCCATGCTTATTTGTTTACCCAGACTATGTAATTCAGTCCTTGTTGGTTGTTGTCTGTATACAGATCCATTTTTCTTCATTCCCCCCTGCCATTGAAGCAGAGAGCTATGCTGGATATGCATTGAAAGTGAAGTATCAGTCTTTCTCCCCTGCCGTTGTACTTCCTTCCAGGATTCCTTCCACCCGGGATCCATATCCAGAAAAGAGGACATCTAACTGCGAGTATGAAAATCATCTGAAATAGGAGAGGATGCCCACTCGGAGTCTTCAGTAAACCCTGGGGAGATAAAGACATTAACTCTCAGAGCCAAGATTAGAGTTTTGCCACCTGGGAGGAGTTTCCGCTCACTCAAGGAGCCCTAAGCTAATGGAACCACTGCTCAATTCTAATCCAGGAGGGAGGTTGGATATCTACCAGAGACTCTTGCACAGATAGAGCGTGACAAGAACTGTATACCAAGAGAGAGAAAACAGTAAAAACTGTGGAGCTGAAAACATTTTATTTTTGCCATTCCATCACACTGTCTATATTAAAGTATTATTTTTGGATACTAACTCAGTGATCCCAATGTATTCTTTGGAACTCAGCCCACAGCACCAAGTGTAAAAATTCACCTACACCAGGAAATTCAGCTAAGGAAGTCAGACACCCTGCAGTGGAACCTGAGAGGACTCTTTTCTGCCCCAACTTAAAGAATCCACACCCAGGGAGATAGAAGAGCTAAACAGGGTTCCTTACCCAAAGCTTATAAATAACTTTATGGCATCACCTGTGCTGGACCTGCACACCGGGTATGGTTATAAATGAAAAGAGAAGCACCTCAGGATCTATGATTATAAGTGACCCTTGCTGGTAAAAATATTGAGCATCACTTAAGTTCAAATACCGCAGGGTGGTATGATGGTCCTTCTCTCCAAAATTACAATAAGTTGACGTCAAGTTGTTAAATGTTTAAGCCTAATTCACAAATATCTCTTGTGTTTCACTATTGGTTTTTTTTTCTATGTATTTTTGTTGGACTCTTTATGGGTGATTATATAAATGAAAAAAACCATAAATTTTATGTTATGTTTTTATATATTTCATTAAAAAATGCAAACCCTAACACAACGGTATTATTTTTAAAAGATATGTGGAATAGGGTTTATGTTTTTATTAATTCAAAATCTGAATGTAACAGATTATTATTTTTCTTGTTCTCATGCTGTATTTTTCTAGCTAGTGCTGGCACTTTAAACTTGAGCTAAAAGAGCTTTTTAATGTTTTATCTAAATACAATAAGAGACACTGTGACAGCTGTTGATGTGTGTACTGTTTTGGGGTTTGGCATCAGTCTGCTCTCATTACATCCTGTGAATGGCATAGTTTGGCACTCTTTCCTACAGCCTGGCATTTTCAGCTGTGAGCCCAGCATTTAACAGTATGCTGTTAACAGTTTTTAGCATGGAAAAAATCTGTGATTTGTTCCAGTCTATCAATTAAGAGTCTTTTGAAAGAAATATCCACAAAAGATTTATGGATCCTCTATGCCATGTAAACACAGAGACTGGCGATCTGTGTCAGTTCATTGAGTCAGTATGAAATCAGCCAGCCAATAAAGCAGAAGTCTGCTCTGCATGTTTTGTTATATGCCAGAAACAAAGAGTCACTGCCCTAATCTCATTCAGGACTATGGACTGACAAATTTAACTCAGAGCAGAGCCTGTATAAGCTTTCCTTCCACTCCTATAAAACCAAAATGCAGAAATAAAGACCACAGAGCTGTCCACTGTGGTATTCTAGACAGGTCAACAGATTTAAAAAAAAATAGTTGAATCATTTAGTGTTAGATCCTGGAAAACTAGGTTTGCTACATTCAAATAGCCTTCTGATACCAGTCTGCAACTGAATTACAAGCCTCATTTAACTTTCCTACACATAAACAAATATTCCAGTCAAGGAATACACATTGCAGGTGATATAATAAGCCACACTGAGCCTATTCTGGTTTTTACTTCTGCTGCTATTTGTTTGCCGCCAGCCTTACTCAGGCATGTAATCTGAATTTTAGCACGAAAAAGCCTGAGCTAAGAAACCCACGGTATGCTTAGAGTGGGTACAAGCAAATTGCATGGAAAGGAAGGAATTAGCTATTAATGGGCAATGCAGAGAGTCACGTAACATGAAAAATTTCCACTCCCTGAATGTGCAAGTTGTGTGCCATGCACGCATGAAGATATTCAGTGATGTCTCCAAGTTTTACAGATGCTGCCATGATTCTTCCGTACTTGCGCAGCTGGAGCTAGCACAAAATTTCACGGAAGGGAAATAAGATGAAGGCTGGCTGCTAGGTAAGTTAGAAATGGATGTCAAACCAAAGCGTTAGCTAAAAAGTTAAACTGTAAGCCCCCCAGGATGGGTACCGCAAAATAAAATAGTACACAGTGCATGTAAGCTCTCTGGGATGTGTACTGAAAGCAGAATGGTACACACTTTCTGGTTCATGGTGCCGAAAATGCATGTCCACTACACCTATAAGCTCTTTAGGGTAGGAATCAACAGCTCAACAGCACAATTTATTTTGGTGCCTTATACCCCTTTTTTGGCTCTACCAAGCTTTTGTTATTGGGTGTCAAAGGAAAGGCATGGCACATAGCCAGGTAATGGATTATTGTATTTCCATTTTCTTGTGGGAAATCCAGGTTATGCTTAGGCCTCTGTTTGCTTCATGTACAGCAGAAGAAGTTCGATATATCGAGGCCCACGTGGGAACCAGAGTGGTCATAGAACTGCAGGGTATCTCCTGTTCACCAATGTACCAATTATGAATTATAACAGCCATGCGCAGGATAAATTCTGACAGGCCCAAACTCTGCTACAGCAAGAGAAGGAATTTTACCAGGTGAACTTTAAACTGCATTGCATCAGTGGAAACTAGAGGCCTTGTTCTAAAGCAGTATGGGAGGCCTTATCAGATGTGCCTTTTGCCAGTTCCTGTGCAAGTAAAGAAACCAGACACAAGAGAAAATATAACTTAAGATCCTAAGCAACTGTCAAGGGCATTCAAGCAGAGACCCCCAACCTTGAAAGTAAAAAGGGGAGGAGGGGCAGCCTGAGACAGTGCTGACACTAACACTCAGCTTGGCCTGCCAATGTGGCAGGACCCCCTCAAAGAAATGAGGGGGGGGGGGGGGAGAGAAAAAGACCTGCAATGTGGAAAGTGACCCTCCACCTACCACGAGGGTATGCATGAGCTTATGCATATTTATCAGCTGGGAAGTATAAGACAGGAGTCAAGGAGGAAATAATGGCTGAAAAAGAAGGAAAAACAAAAAGAAACTCCTGGCAGAGCGACCCGGAAGCCCAAAAAGGGAACATGGAGGCCAAGCATGGACCCCTGGAGGAAGAAGAGTCCCAATTCCTGAAAGCAAACCTGGGAAGAAAACCCTGAAAGCGAGAACCTGTGCTGAGGTGTCCCTGGAAGTGAGAGGAGGGTCCAAGACAGACCAGATCTCCCTGCTGCCATGAAGGGTGAGAACCAGTCCAGACAGCGCAGCCCGTTCCAAGCCAGGAAGCAAGCCTTTCCCCAGTCTCTCTAGCACTCCAGCCAGAACCTGCTTCAGAGGTGAACAGAAGAATTGCCTGAACGTTGGAATCAGGGTTAAGTAAGTTAATCATAAGTATTAGTATCTCAAGCAGGCTAAGGTTTATGGCATGTTTTGTTACCACCCATGATACAGAACTTTCTTTAGAGAAAACTTGTGCTTAGAAGGCAGGATGTTAAAGATTGGAATTGTTGTTATTTGCTAAATGCTAGTCCAGCCAAATCTGATAAATAAAATCTATTTCTGAGGAGAATACACATTGTCTTTTACCTGACATAGGATCAGAAGGAAGGTGGGAGGGCAGCTGGCACTGTCTTGTAACAGAGAGATCCCTGCACCCCCCAACCTGCCTACCGAACATACATTTGGCATTTTAAAAACCTGTTCTGCTACCTTGACCACACTGGAGGTGTACTATGGTATTCACCAAAGAAAGTTGCAAATATAGTTGTAGTGTGCTGTATGCTTTATAATATTCTCTGGCATAACATTCATCAGGACGTAGATCTGGACCCAGGGCCAAAGCCAAATATATTTGCAGTTACTACAGATGGAGATAGTATGACAGGGGAATGAGCTCCATCACAGAGTAATAGTGGACTATTTTGGAAGTACATTTCAATGCATGGGGAAGTGCAAGTTGACAGGGGCAGGGAGGATTTTGTGGAAGAAATAGTGTTCTGTCTCTAACATTTGTCTCTTCTCAGATCAGTGTGAACCCCAAGGAAGAGGAATTTCAGGAAAAATACACAGTGTGATCATCTACGTGTTTTTTAAATTAATAAATTCAAATTTTACATCTGTTTTTAATATGCACTGTGGTCATATAAATTTTTTTATGTTTTTAATGTGTTTCAGTTTTAAATGCAATTTTAATAAAGTGACATTTTTATTGATTGTCTGGTCTCGTTCTTCATTGGCATGACTCGATTTTATCACATCTCTATGATCCTTGAGCCACTGATTTCCACACCAGTCCTGGCCTGTGGCACTCTTGAAGCACAGGCCTGGAATCATCTGGGTTGAGGATTCTGTGTCTGTAATGCTTATCACAGGTCTGCCATCATCAACTCAGAGGTTTTCAGGCTGTTCTGTAAATACCAGACCAAAAGAAAAAAGGCCCAAGACCCACTTCCAACCAGAAAAAACAAAACAAAACACAATTACAATTTCAAGAGTATTTACTTGGTTTCAAAATAATAGCAAAAAATGAAAGTGCATATGCTTGCTATTAATTGAACAGGTCCATAAACTGGAGAAACATTTGAAGATGCACACTGACAGCCTGGCAAAGTGGATGAAGTGTCCCTATCCAAAGACAAAGTTCTCGATGGATGATCCAGTGCTTTAGCAAAACAGCAGTGATGAGAGCCAATGATATCTCTGCACATGGCATGCTCAGCGACAGCTGGAGAGGAGACAGGAGTCAACGGCAGAAGCAAGGCGTCCGAGTGGGAGAAGTATCTGGGCTGGAAGGAAGAGCAGGAGTTTAACCACCATGTCTGCAAACTGCAGTGATGAGCAAAAAAAAGTGATAAAGGCAGATTGGAAGCCTAAAATGGACCAGTCCACCATCCACTGTGAAACCAGCAAGAACAGTGCACAGAAATTCTGAGGCAGAAATATTCATGGAGGAGAAGAGGCCAATATTGGATTAAACAAAGCATTCATATAAGATAAACATCTGTGTCAGAAGGAAGAACAGGAGCAAACTGGAGCGAGCAGGAGTGGAACCACCATTTCTGCATCTGCAGTGACAAGCACTGATGATGCCCCCATCTGCAAAAAACCCCAAAATAAAACAAAACAAAAGGAAAATAAAAGTGAGCAATGTAGATAGAAGCCCAGAGATTGGCCAGACCTCCACCTACTGTGAAAGCAGCAAGAATACTGCACAGGAATGCTGGTGCAGAAATTCTTCTAGGAGGAGAGGAGCCTGGTGTCGATGGCGGGTTGGGTGATGGCTCAAATGAGGAGAACAAATGGGATGAGCATCTGTGTCTGAAAGAAGAGCTGGAGCAGAATCACCTTTTCCGCAAACAGCAGCATTGAGCATCGATGATGCACCCATCTGCAAACAACAGGAAAAATAAAAGTGAGAAATGCAAATTGGGATATTGAGTTAGAACATCCAATGTCCTGCACGGAACTAGCAAGAATGGTGTTTAGAAATGTTGGTGCATAAATACAATACGTTTTGGGTGAGAAGAATACCAGCAGGATGAGCAAAGGCTCAAATGAGGCATCCAAGTAGAGAAGCATCTACACCAATGAAATGTCCATGTGAAAGAAATATCTGTGCCAGTAGGAAGAACAGGAGTGGAACCACCATTTATGTAAACTGCAGTGCGAAGTGCTCATGATGCTGTCATCTGCAAAAAAAAGGAAAGAAAAAAGTGAGAAATGCAATTTGGGGGGATGAGATTGACCACTCAGCACCCAAGAGTGTACAGAAATTATGAATTGCAAATACTCATATGAGGAGAGAAGACCAGCATTGGTGGCGGGATATCTGCACCGGAAGGAATAGCAGGAGTGGATGCAGATTCCCATCAAGTAACCATGGAGTTTAGCTGGAACCACACCATTGGAAAATAGTAGGGGTGTGCATTCGGATTGACCGCATTAGTAAAACGCAACTCATATTTTTTTTTTACTTAAAAAATTGATTCGACATAAACGATCGGATTTCCCACATATCGAACATAGATATGTTCGATATGTGGGAAATCGCGATTGTTGAGCCAAAATAAAAATATAAACCCCCTCACCCTCCTTAATCCCCCCCCCCCCCCCGACTTACCACAACTCCCTGGTGATGGAGCGAGGAGTGAGGACGCCATTTCTGCAATCCTTGGCGAGAAGCATGTGACGTCGGCGCGAACGAGCCGGGAATCACGTGACGCCGGCGTCACTCGACATGCCGCCGACGTCACATGCTTCTCGCCAAGGATTGCAGAAATGACGTCCTCACTCCTCGCTCGATCACCAGGGAGTTGTGGTAAGTCTGGGGGGGGGATTAAGGAGGGTGAGGGGGTTTAATTTTTTTTTTGCACATATGTACATATACCCAACTCATTGGATTTTTTTATGTCCATATTGGCCGCAAGTGGGACCCCCTTTCGGACATAAAAAATATGAACATAAAATTTTGCTCTGCACATCCCTAGAAAATAGATCCTCTCTCCACTATTCAGCCCTAAGGAGACATTGCATTGGGGGTACCCATTCATGGAAATTGTACAGACCACACCACGGTTGACATCCATTTGTAACCTGACACCTATATACCAGCATCCTTGACACCAGCACTGCCATGCCAGTTTTCTATTGGCAGTTGATAGCTAAGATCCATTAAGTTGGGCTGTGTAGCTGTTCCCATAGGAAGTGGTTTCTGAGGCCATAATTGGTCTAGTATGGGAGTTGACTGTAGTTTATTTGCTGTTCTCATGGGAACTGGTTCCTGAGCCACTGTGCTTTGTTGCTCCAGGATAGTTATTGGGGTCCAGTGTGGGTCAGGTGGGGTTCAGAGACTCTCACTGATGAATCCAGCATTGTGGTTGACTGTGAGATAGTCATTGGTGGGCCAGTGTTGGACTAAAAACAAAGTGGACAATACCAAAAGGTCCAGTTCCAACACCAGTGTCTGCTGTACAATGTGGGGAGAGGAAAGGGACTGTGCCCAGGAGAGATGACTGAGGGGGGATATGATAGAAGTCTACATAATCATGATAGGACTTGAACAAGTTAATGTAAATTGGTTATTTACTCTCTCAGATAATAGAAGGACCAGGGGGCACTGCATGAAGTTAGCAAGTAGCTCATTTAAAACAAATTGAAGAAAATTATGTTTCACTCAGTGCATAGTTAACTCTGGAATTCATTGCTAGATGTATACCTGGTAAATCTAATGGACAGCTATGTGCCTGCCACTGGTCACAGAAGAGAACTAAGAGAAAGTTTATGGTGGTCCAGCATAGGGTGGTGACCATTTAAAATCAGGAACAGGAGATTTAGCCATGGTTCAGCATGATGGGAATTTTCCTCATGAATATGGCTCCATCCATGACTCCCACCGCTGTGTGGTGGGGCTGCTGCATTCCGTGGTTTCAGAATTAGACGATAAGCTTTCTTACTGGGGGAATATGAGCCCAATCATACAGTTAAGTGTGTTCGCATCCTACATAGTCGTCAAAGCTTCATAGGACACAGACAAGGTCATCAAATGAAGATCTAAACTGATCTGACAATATATTCACTGTAGCAGTGCACTCTCTGGAAGACTGTCATGACTCTTTATGAAGCTAGTGCATTTCTTTCCTCATGCACTCAATCTCAGCATGCAAAACCAACCATCCTGCTGTCACACTGGTCTTGATGGCCCAAGGAAATGACAAGGAAGGCTGTCTACGAATGCCATGAGGATAACAAAGTGAAATAGACGCCACATATCCAATCAGAAATATTTATTCTATGGAGATGTAATTATAAAAACGAGCCCGACTCTGGCCAAGTTTCGCCCCTTACATTTGGAGTTGCCTCAAGGGCATAAACAAACATACATATCTAAATTATAAAACAGTAATTAAAAAACATGACAACTTCGGAAGCCACCCAGAACCTGCCCCGATCTAGGTATCGCACGCAAAAAGTCCCTTTTCGCGTGCGATCCCTTTTGAAAATGACCCCTTTGGAATTTGTATGGGAATTTAGTTTGTCCCGGTTGAAATTGGAGGAGATGTGAGCGTTTAGGGGCTGGATCAGTTTGGTGGCAAGATACATACTGTTGTGATTTTGTGCTGCTCACTTGAAGATGAGATATATAATGAATTTTTGGGACACTTTTATGTTCTTCTGTTGTCCTAATACTAGGACTGGTCCAGAGGCCAGACCACAATGCCTGGGCCTTGACCCAAGCCCAGGCTAGAAGCTTGATCTAGACTTCTAGGCCTTGCAATAAGCCAAGGACTGGACCCAGGCTTAATGCTGGGCCCCAATCTGGAAGCCATGTCCCAACACCTGGAAATTGGCCCTGTCCCAGGCCCCATACCAAGGTCTCAGCCTAGGCGCAGACCCAGGCCCAAACCCAGAGGCCCAGAGACTGCATCTGCTGGGGACGCACAGGAGTAAATTAATTCTGGTGCCTTCCTCTTCAGAAAGACTCCATTTTGGTATACAGAAGTTTAAATGAACTGCTGTACACCAGAATGGCACTATCCACTGAGGAGGAAAGCAAGAAGAAAAAAATAAAGAAGAGGACATCAACATATGATGTATTGACTCCAATATCTGGGCCTCGGCGTGTGCTGAGGCCTAGGCATCAGGATCTATTCTCTAGAACTAGGCTCTGGAACTGGGTTTGTACCTGGGCCTTGGCCTAGGCTATGGGACATCAGGCCTAGATGCCTTTGCCTAGGCATTGGGATATCGGGTCCGGGGTTCAGGTCTGGGCTGAGCCTAAGCATCGTGACCTGGCTTCTAGACTGGCCCCACCATTGGTTATTTTCTTGCGCCTATGGCTAGACTGAGGTGTCATAACCTACCCTCTGGACCAGGCCCCAGTTATGGGCCTGGACCTTGGTAATGGAGTAGTCTAAGGTCCAGGTATCATGACCTGACTTCTGGGCTGGGTCCCACCTTAAGGCCTGGGCCTGGGCTTTGGCCTAGATCAAGGTGTCAGGAACTGTCCTCTGGACAGAGTTTCAGTGTTGAATCTGAGTCTGGACCTTGGCCTAGGCTGAAGAAAAGGCATCAAGACCTTGCCTCTGAACTGGGCCCTGTATCGGGCCTGGGCCCATGCATTGACCGAGATTGAAGCCAAGACATTGGGACACAGGCTCTGGCATGGGACCCGGTGTCAGGCTTTGGCCTAGGCTAAGGCTAAGGACCCAGCATCTGACCTAGTCCCCAGAATCAGGCACCTGGTCCAGGCCTTCAAGCTTGGCCTTTGCATAGGGCATTGGCCAATATTGTGGTGATCTACTGTGACCTAGTCCTACGCAAGATCAAGGTTTCAGCCTGGGCCTAGATCTCTTTAGTGGATCCCCCCCTAACCAGGTAATTGGGAGCTGGGTAAGATCCTGGCCATGGCATTTTTCCAGATGGGAGGGATGAGTTGGGGAGGGGGGGGGGGGGGATGGGAGGCCTCTGGAGGCCCTGCTTCTTTTTCAAATTTGTTTTTGGGGTTGTATTAATTTTAATGATTATTTCATTTTTGTAAACTAAAGAAAATGAAATAAACATGAACCCAAATTAAATTCATGGAAAATAACACCCCAATAATGAAATTAAAAAAATGAAACAAGATCTTTGCCTGCACGTTCCTGATATTTATAATGACTTCTATAACTGAACATTTTGCTTAGTGGTAAATGTTACCTTCTTGTTCCTGCTAGATATGTTTTAAGCCCTGGATATTTAAAGGGTTTAGTCCAGATAACTTTTGATTTAAATAGTTAGCTCCTGTAACTGGATACATTTTATCTGGCTTATTGGGTTATTTATTAAAATGGGTTATGAACAAAAACGCATGGCGCAAATGCAAATTTTTTGGAGGGGTGGGATCAGGGAGGAGTTTGGGTAGGATTTATTTAAATGAGGGGGCAATATTGCATGCTTTTAATGCCGGAAATAGCTACAGCTTTTTCCCGGCGTTAGGCTGTGCAATTTGCCCATAACACAATTCACGATAAATTTTTTGAATTGCATTTTGGTCATTTCTGAGAGAGAGAGAGAGAGAACCTCAGGGGAGGGCCTCACTGTGTGCACTTATTTCTATCTCTATAGGAGGGCAATCAAATAGGTTGAGGTGAGGTGTTCTTGGTGGTTTAGGGTTTAGGGGCATATAGAGTGAGATGTACGAACAGCACAGTACACCTTGGTGAAGATTTGACATTATTTGGAGTGAGGGAAAGTCTCACAAAGATGAAATTTTGTACTATGTTATCTCACCCTAGCTTGATGGTACCCTGTTACTTGCTGTGATGATTGGTGAGCCGGAAGAGGAATGGTGATGTGTGATGGCTAGGATACCCTCCCTCGCAGGGGCTGTAAACACTGCATCCACAGTATTATCAGGAGCATGAACTAGGTCAGACACTGAATTCAGGTCTCCTGGAAATATAGAAGATGATGATGGGGCCTATTTAGTGTGCCCAATGTCATTCCTGGTACAGTCAGACCTACTTTTTTGGCATAGATAATGCAGGCCACTGCCTACAGTGCCAAATTCCGAAAGTACCATGTTGCTATCTGGGCCTGCTTCTGGCTGTGATCTTCAGCCACTGCCTACCTGGAAAAAAAAAGCACAGGGCCTGTGATCCAGAGCATGCTCAAAGGCCCTGATGCATTCCCATCCCTTTCAGAGATTTCCTTGGTAACAGCAACCCATGGAGGAGGAGGTGCCCAGAGCCTGTGAGGGTGTGCCGACACACAGTTCGCACATTTGTTTTTTGTTTTTTTTTTTCTACTGCTGCTGCAAGCACCAGCTGAGATGTGTAAGAAGGATTTCCAAAAGAGACCAGGATTTTGTTGTTGATGTTTTTGAAACAGTAGTGTATAGGAGGCAGTTTAAAATTGAAAAAATAACATGTGTTGAGGAGAGCAAAGGAGCTGGTCAGGTTTGGTCTCATAGAGACGGTGTTGCTGCATTTCACAAGGGTCAGGCAGAAGGCCCTGGCAATAGCACTAGAAGCCCACGGAAAGAGGGAGTGCCAGAAAGCCTGCAGAGGGATATTTTGAGGGAAAGGAGGAGGCTACCTCTGGTGAATAGGAGGGGGATGAGGAGGCTGTCACCAGCAGGTAGGTGTTGGGACTTCGCAAAGAGGAAGCTTCTGTGGAAGAGAATTGGGCCTAGCCCTGACAGGAGCTTAGGAGCAGGCCGATATTATGGCTCCACGGTTTTCTTCAGGCAATGGTGCCTATAGCCAAGGCAATATTCGCAATAGGATTGGTACAGCTCTGCTAAGCACATACTTTGCACATTCTGTTTAAACAGGAAGGTGGGTGGGAATAAAGCAGCACATGTACATTTGAAAACTGAATGTATATGTATAGTTCTCCTCCTCTGACCTAAACATAACTTTTGCCATAGATAAAAGTGCATGCTTTATGGAAACCTGCTCATATATTTTTGCCAGGCAGAGGAGGCCAGTTGTCAAAAAGGCAAATTTTCCTGGAAAAATTGCTATTTACTCTGATAAATGGCTTTGAAATTTGTCCTTACAATGAGAAAAGCCCTTTAGTAGTTTAGAACCCAAGTGCAATACAGTTTCTTAATCTTTACATAGAAATTGTATTGAGGGACATTTTAAATGAAAGGT
Organism: Rhinatrema bivittatum; assembly: GCF_901001135.1. NCBI lineage: Eukaryota > Metazoa > Chordata > Amphibia > Gymnophiona > Rhinatrematidae > Rhinatrema > Rhinatrema bivittatum. The sequence continues at coordinate 88,045 of NW_021821032.1, read as the reverse complement.
AGGACTTTGTCTCCCACCCTTACCTCTTTCCAAACTCGCTAAATGCTGAATATCCCTTTCAAACACAGAGTAACAAAAGAAATATTGGCCAGTCAGAATAGACAAATGGCTAGTTCTTTTAACTGATAGATGGGATAGGAAGTTCAAGTAGCTTTGACATTTTGTAAGATCTTAAACTATGTGTTAGTACAAGTCACACTGGAATTGACAGAAACAAAAAATAAACCTTTGAAGACATCAGAAAAGATAGTGACCCAGAATGGCAATGCAAGCTTTTGCCATCCAGTTTTATTTTTTATATAAAGTGTTTCGTTTTGAACAGGCTTTGTAGAGATACAACTGGTTTTTTGTTGGGTTTTTTTTTTTATCACTGGTGTCAGAATCCAACTGCTGAGAGCATATCACTGAAAGCCAAGATAGCACTTCAAGTATTCCTTTCTTACGCACATAACAGATATTGTTAAGCCAAAGATACATCTCTTTTCTTATGACCATGCACATCCACAAAAAAGGGAAATGCCATGTGCATTTCTGTATCATGCTCATCACCAGAGATAGAGTGAGGCTTGGAGCCACAGCGCATAAAATCGAGCAATGACTAACATAAGGCTTTTCTTTGGCTATCTGATTTGTTTCTCTATAGCATTTAACACATGCATAGAAAATAATTCATGTCTTCTATAAAGGGTCTATGTATTTTGGCAACAACAGAAACTATACATATATTTAGCAATCAAAAAGTAAAGAAAAAGAACACTAATGTAAGCAATTAATAAATGTTAAGGGGTAAAATTTTAAAGCTGCGTGCGCACTCCCAAAGATGAGCCAACTTTATAACATTCGTGCGTCACTGTGTGCATATTATAAAATCCAATACCTGAGCGAGGCTGAGATGGCTGCGAGTCAGTAGACGCTGAAATGCTGAGCTCTCCTTACCTGATACTTTCCTGTTTTAAATCTGGCATGGCACCGAAGGGGAAAATTGGGGGGGGGTTTCCTATCAAACACTCTTTACCTCCTGGCCAGCAGTCATTTGTCAAATTTTCGTCTCCTGCGGATCCTCGGAATCTCAGTGGTGAGTTCCCTGATGCAGCGCTTGGCGAGGGAGTGTCGGTGTTCCTGGGGATGAGGTTTCTCTCAGCCCCCAAGAATAGGCTCATCCACCAGTAGATCAACGTCCCTCTTCTGATGACACCACTGAGACGCTTGTAAGTACACTTTTGCCGGCGACCGTGCGGATGGGAGCCGAGGATATTGCCATGTCTTTCCCTACAACTTTGGTGGCTTCTGAAAGAATTTCAGCTTCTGGAACTGAAATTTCTTCTCTTCCCTCTGAAAGTACTGGTCCGGTAAAAGGACAGATTTATTCTTCTCTTGGGGCTGTTTCTTTGCCAGTGGTTCCACAGTTGCAGGAGCTCTTCCAGATGCCTACCAAGCCGGCAGTTATTACTTTGGAATCACTTTGGGAACTGATGGACATTTTGCCAAGATTTTGCCCTCTTCAGTGCCTAAAGTGGACATGGTTATTACGAAATTGGATCCTATGGTTGTGCAGCAGGAAAGTTCTATTCAAGAACATACTTGGCAACTTGCTGCAGTCCAGCAAGATATTGCAAAAGTTCAGGTGGTACAGTCTGCTTCTATTCGGGATAATGGAGTTTTATCCTGCCAGCTTGAATTGATGGAGACTGAGAATTCTTCTTGTGGATTAAATCTCAGAATTTTGAATTTTCCTTAAATTCTAGGTGAACTCACATGGATTACCTTAAAAAAAATATTTCCATCAAGTTCTGGATTTCCCCTTGAAGAATCTCCTTCCATTAACAAGTTTACTTTTTTGCCATCGTTTCTTCTCATGCTTCTCATAATCCTGTTGGGAATCAATTTCCCCCTTTATATCTTACTGAATATCTTGACTCATCTGATCTGGGAATAATAGACAGGGCTTCTTTGCTCATGTCTTTTGTCTCCAATTTGGATCTTTCTAAAGTGATGTCCTTATATTTTTGCAATATAAATTCTCCTTTCTATGGCCAAATCTGCATATTTTCCCTGATATTTAAGGTTTACCAAGCAAAGGAGAAAAGGATTTTTAGCTCTTAGGAAAGATACCCTCAATATAGGAGCTTCTTTTGTATTACGTTACCCATGTAAATGTTTTGTTAAGTTATGTTCAGATACTTTTGTTTTTTCTGCTCCTGAGCAGCTACAATTCTTTCTCAATGCTAGGAAAATAATTACTATTTCACCAGTTCTGCCTGATCCTTATTATAAGAGACCTTTATTAATGCACAGGGGTCCTTGCTTGCTATTAACCTTTTAGAGTTAAGATTGTTCCCTTTTTAGTTTTGTTATTATCCTCATATTGACTTTACAAAGATTTATGATCTTTTGTACATTTAAAATTGCATAAATAAAAACTTTAAAAAAATCTGATACATCTGCCCACATGAGCACCCGATTTTGTATTGACAGGTGCATGTGTGCACGGGTGCCCACTCTGCCACAGGGGGTGGATTTTGAAATACATGTGCAGCGACACAATCGGGTCTTTGTCTAGTTCACTCCCAGTCCACTCCAATAAAGGAGAGCACTGGGAGGGAACTTCCCTATCCCCCCACCTATCCTTCATCCCTTTTCCTGACCCCTAAATCCACCTAGCTCAACTAATTTGTTTTGTTTTGGAACTTACTTCATGTGAAGTGATGAATTAAGTTCTGCATGCCATCTGGCTGCTGGCACACGCTTCAACGAGCCCACCCCGACCCCCGACCCTCAATCCCTGCCCTGACCCACCCATTTTCAATATCCAGGCTCTTCCATGCATACCGGAAGATATGCATATTAGGGATGTGCAATTGTTTTTCCTGAATTATACAATTTCGGGTTAGTGTACACTAACTCTGCCAGGTTATTGAGCACTATCAGGAGTTAGTGCGCACTAATAGGAGTTAGCGCACACTAACTCCCATTAGTGTGCACTAACCCGAAAATTGGGGCACCCGAAAAAAAACCCTGAACTGTGGGAAAAATGAAATTCCCGTGGGGGGGGGAGAACAAAGCTTGACACAAAATGTTTTCCGAAGCACATCTCTAATGCATACGGCTGGGCTATTTTTAAAATTTGCTCCGTGCGGGCTCAGCCCTTCCTCACATGTATATCCAGGGATTTCCGTGCACTGGGTTTTAAAATTTTACTTTCAAGTCAATAACTAGATATCAAACAATATAAAAAATCTATTTAAATCTTAAACATAAATTTTATTAGAAATGTACTCAAAAGGGCGGATTTTAAAAGGCCTGCGCGCGTAAATCCTTCCGGATTTACGTGCGCAGGGCCCCTGCGCGCCGGCGTGCCTATTTTGCATAGGCCGCCGGCGCGCGTAAAGCCCCGGGATGCGCGGAAGTCCTGGGGCTTTCGAAAAGGGGTGGGAGGGGCGTGTCCGGGGCATTCCCGAAACGACGCGGCGTTTCGGGGGCGTGCCGTGGCGTTTTGGGGGCGGGAACAGGGGCGTGGCGCTGGCCCAGGGGCGTGGTTGAGGCCTCCGGACCAGCCCCTGGGACCGGAGGATGGAGCGGGGCTGCCGGCCGACGCGCGCAAAGTTACGCCTGCATTCAGCAGGCGTAACTTTGCCGACAAAGGTAAGGGGGGGGGGTTTAGATAGGGCCGGGGGGGGGGGGTTAGGTAGGGGAAGGGAGGGCGAAGGAAAGTTCCCTCCGAGGCCGCTCCGAAATCAGAGCGGCCTCGGAGGGAACGGAGGCAGGCTGCGCGGCTCGGCACGCGCAGGCTGCCAATTTTGCACAGCCTTGCGTGCGCGTATCTTATAAAATCCGGCGTATTTTTGTTCGTGCCTGCTGCGCGAACAAAAGTACGCTCGCGCTCGCGTATCTTTTGAAGATCTACCTCAAAAAGTTTAAGTTAAAAAATATATATTCTTAAAATGTTGTTTCAAGAAATGTTCATATAGATATTCATATAAAATTTTTTATATATAAAATGTCAGAGGAGAACATTTTAAAAGTTATGAACATCTTGCCATTTATCTTCAATTTATAATAGACTCACTAGGCCGGATTTTAAAAGGGTTATGCGCATAACCTATTTTGTATAGGCTCGGCGGCACGCACAAGCCCCGGGACGTGCGTAAGTCCCGGAGCTTCGCAAAGGGGGCGTGTCAGGGGCGTGCCGGGTGGGTGGCGCAAATTTCGGGGCATTCCAGGGGCGTGTTGGGGCATGGCGCTGACCCAGGGGCGTGGTCGAGGCCTCCGGACTAGCCCCCGGGTTGATTGAAGGCGCACCAGCAGCCCGCTGGCGTGCGCAGAGTTATGCCAGCCTCCGGCCGGCGTAACTTCAGCAACAAAGGTAGGGGAAAGGTTTAGATAGGGCCGGCGGAAGCACTAGGCGAACTAGGCGATCGCCTAGGGCGCTGAGCATTAGGGGGCGCCGAGCCGCTGACGGCCAATGGCCGCCGGTGGACGTCATCCCAATGGCAGATACACACAGCAAGAAGATCGCAGGGCCGTGGTACAGTCGCGTCTAAACATGCTGGTGCTCCTCCTCCTTCCTGCCCGCGCGGCCCCGGAAGAAAAAATGTTGCCGGAGCCGCGCGGGCAGGAAGGAGGAGAAGCAAGGAGGAGGAGGAGCATCAGCCAATGCAGGAACTTCTCCTCCTTCCTGCCCGCGCGGCCCCGGAAGAAAAATGTTGCCGGAGCCGCGCGGGCAGGAAGGAGGAGAAGCAAGGAGGAGGAGGAGCATCAGCCAATGCAGGAACTTCTCCTCCTTCCTGCCCGCGCGGCCCCGGAAGAAAAATGTTGCCGGAGCCGCGCGGGCAGGAAGGAGGAGGAGGAGCATCAGCCAATGCAGGAACTTCTCCTCCTTCCTGCCCGCGCGGCCCCGGAAGAAAAATGTTGCCGGAGCCGCGCGGGCAGGAAGGAGGAGGAGGAGCATCAGCCAATGCAGGAACTTCTCCTCCTTCCTGCCCGCGCGGCCCCGGAAGAAAAATGTTGCCGGAGCCGCGCGGGCAGGAAAGAGGAGGAGCATCAGCCGCGTGCCGGAAGGAGGAGGAGCATCTGCCACGTTCAGAAGAGGATCAGCGCGGCTCGAGAAGACCGGGGCCGCTGCAGAGCCCATCCTGCAGTGGCCCGTGAAGAGGAGGCCCAGAGGTGAGAGAGAGAGACTGAGGGTTTGTACAGTGTGTATGTGTGCGTGTATGAGATGAGTTGAGAGACTGTGTGTGTGTGTGGGAGTGAAGACCTGAATGTTTGCAGAGACAGCATGGGAGAGCCTTTGTGTGTGTGAGAGACAGCATGTGGTAGTGAGAGCCTGTGCTTGAGCAAGACAGCATGTGGGAGTGAGAGAGAGCCTGTGTGTGTGTGTGTGAGTCAGCATGTGACAGTGAGAGCCCGTGTGTAGGAATGATTGTATGAGAGAGAGCATGTGACAGTGAGAGCCTGTGCTTGAGCAGGACAGCATGTGGGAGTGAGAGAGAGCCTGTGTGTGTGAGTCAGCATGTGACAGTGAGAGCCTGTGTGTAGGAATGATTGTATGAGAGAGAGCATGTGACAGTGAGAACCTGTGCTTGAGCAAGACAGCATGTGGGAGTGAGAGAGAGCCTGTGTGTGTGAGTCAGCATGTGACAGTGAGAGCCTGTGTGTAGGAATGATTGTATGAGAGAGAGCATGTGACAGTGAGAACCTGTGCTTGAGCAAGACAGCATGTGGGAGTGAGAGTTAGACAGCATGTGCAAGAGAGAGACTGTGTATAAATGATTGTATGAGGGACAGCATGTGAGAATGAGTGCCTGTGTATGTGAGAGAGAGAAAGCATGTGAGAATGAGAACCTGACCGTGTGTTTGAGGGAAGCAGACAGATGGAGAGAAAATAAATATGTTATAAAAGGAATTGGCAAAAAAATAAGAAAGGGAAGGTGGAAAAAAAAAAGCCTGTGACCAACCGATTAGAAAACTAAGATCAGACAGCAAATGTAAAAAGAAATAAATTACTTTTTACTGATTGGAACATGTAATCTTTGGGAATGTGCAAGAGTAGCACTTTCTCTATGCGGATCTCACAATGTACGAGATCAGCATAGAGGAACTGGAAGCCCATGGGGCCTGCACAGAGGAGGCAGCAGAATGGGCTTCAGTGCCAATAGCAGCAATCAGCACCTCCGCAATAGCCATACAGCGGCAGTGACAGTGGCAGCAGAAGAATGAGAGAGGCTCTGAGGTTGCTGGCAAAAGAAAGAGAGGGGGTCTCTGCCTTTAGTGTGTGCATGTGTATGAATGGGAGTCTGCCTGGGGGTGTATGTGTGTGAATGCATGGGTGCCTGCCTGAGGGTGTGTCTGTGAATGAGAATGTATGGGTGTCTTCCTGGGGTTTGTATGTGTGAGAATAGGTGCCTGCCTGTTTGTGGTGTATGGGTGTGTGTGAGAATAAATTGGTGCCTGCCTGGGGGTCTGTGTGTGTGAGAATGAATGTGTGCATGCCTGGGGGATGGGGAGGGAGTGGTGTGAAAATGAATGGGAGCCTGCCTGGGGTTCAGTGTGAGAATGACTAGGAGCTTGCCTGTGTGTGTGTGTGTGTGTGGTGAGAGCGAGTGGGAGCTTGCCTGGGAGTGTGTGTTTGTGTGTATGTGAGGGAGCCAGTGAGAGTGAGAGCATGAGTGTGTATGAGAAAATCCAGGGGAGTAAGAGTTTGTGTGGGGGTGTGTGTGGAGGGGGAGAGAGTGCCTTAGAGCCTGAGTGTGTCAGTGTCTGTGAGAGCGAGAGGTTATGGTTGGGTATAAGAGCATGAATGTGTATGTATGTGACAGTGTATGTGTGAGAGAGAATGGACATGTGAGTATGTGTGAGAGAGAGAGGATAACCTCCTAATCCTCGACAATATCAGGGTGACTGGAAATCAAGAGCTCCCATGTATGGACAGCAGGGGCTTTTTAAAATCCTTATTAATTTTAATTATTGTGTGTTATTTGATATATGTACTGTTTTGAAATATTTTATTGGTGTTTGGGAAATTGTAAAAAATGTATATGATTTTAATTAATAGAAATTCTATTTATCAGTAGTTTTAAAATATTTTATTAGTATGGTTTTACTATTATAACTGATGCTTTGTTTCTTGATTTTATTTGTTTTATGAGGAATGGTGGTTCTGTTTTTCCATTATTAATACACAGAGTCTGGCTTCTTGGGGTTTCCATTCCAGTTTTTGTCTAATTTGTGCTCCTTTATTTTGTATTCTGTATTTGGTGAGGGTCTGTCTCTGCTCTGTGTGTGTGACCACGATGAGAGATTCTGCTAGCATGTAGTGTCTGTATAGGGATCTATAGCAATCGGGTTTGTTTCGTTTCCTCAGTAGGTGGTGTATTGTTATCCCAGGACCCAGTGTAATATTTACCCTTGCTTTTTCACAGGTTTATTATTGTTTGAATCCTTGGTGTTATTACTGTTATGTTATGATGGGATTGCAGTATAGATTTTGGGTGTCTCTTTTGCGGTGCTTTATGTTAGTTCACAATGTGTCTGGCAGTGGAAGGTGTTTGTGCTGCTGTTACTGTGAGGTGACACCAGAATTTGAAAATATCTTTTAGTATGATGAGCTGTAAGGGAAACATCCAAGCTCCATTGTTTGGGGGAATTTCAGTGGATGCACAGAGATACAGAACTGGAGGTGCAGGATTTGTATTGACATTCTGTCCCTTCCTATATATTCCAGACTTCATTCTCATAATCATATAGAATTAGTTGAATGAGGCTATCAAATAATTTTATAGTAGTTTTACTAGAAGTGTGAAACTGGCCAGCTTTTTAAAATTATGCAGAGGACCCTTTGGACTTTTTTTAACAACACTTTTTTTTATAACCAATTTTAAAGCAGGATCCATGCTATAGAGGTGGGTGTGATGAAGAAATGTCATTTTGGCTCCCCCCCACCCAAAACAAATTCTTCTGTCTAGAGATGCCACTGATTTTCTGTGGCACACAAATGCATTGGCCCCTGGGCGCCGGAGACCCTTGGTGCGCCACTGGGTGCGAGCCATATGGGGCCGCAAGTGGTGGCAAAGAGGAGTGGAGATTTGGCGGGCCGCAAGCAGTGCCCAATCTGCTCGCGACCCAGAAAACCCCAGTCAGCGGGCGTGATTGAGAATGAGGTAGGAGTCGGGGCCGAGACCGGGGGGGGGGCGCAAGGAAGAAGGCTCGCCTAGGGCGCCAAATCCCCTTGCACCGGCCCTGGGGGTGGGATAGGTAGGGGAAGGGAGGGGAAGGTGCGGAGGGGGGGGGGGTTGAAGGAAAGTTCCCTCCGAGGCCGCTCCAATTTCGGAACGGCCTCAGAGGTAACAGGCAGCGCGCGCAGGGCTCAGCGCAAGTTGCACAAATGTGCACCCCCTTGTGCGCGCCAACCCTGGATTTTATAAGATATGCGTGGCTACGCGCGTATCTCATAAAATCCGGCGTACTTTTGTTCGCGCCTGGTGCGCGAACAAAAGTACGAGCGCGCGTAGATTTATAAAATCTACCCCTTAGAGTCTTCCCTCAACAAAAGACCTTTTGTTTCACCTTATTCAGGCTTCCTCGTGAGGCTGAGACATCAACTATATGAGTAAGGACCAAATTCTATAAACATAAATAGATAAATAACATAGTCTGTGATGTAATTTATCACTGTATCCTGGAGAAATGATACATTTCACAAACAAGTATTAAAACTTTTGTAAATACCGTTCAGATATCACAACATAAAAAATATCCTGAATATAAAAGAATAGGTGGAGAAACCATCAACCATTTCAGTTAAATAAGTACAATGTTTTTTGTTTTTTTTTAAAGGAACAAAATACCAAACTCAGTTGCACAATTGTTACCTGAGCCTTCCTTCCTGCAATACTGTCAAACAAGGAAAGCTAATGAAGCTGGATACAGCTCGATTCAACCAGTATTTATAATTACTTGGTGGAGCACTTGAAAACGGAGACTTTGCACCAGATGCAAATGACACTACAGAACAGGTGATGTCATCTCTTAGGGATATACAAGTCTGAGGATATCATAGTATAAGAAAGATTCCCATTAAACCTGTAAATTTAAGCTTGCCACTTCCTTACTGTGTGAAGAATAAATGTAGACTTGTTCCCATCATCGTAGAAGAAGAGGAATGTTGCCACTTATAGGATGAATGAAAGAAAGAACTTTAATTCATCAACTGTGTGTCCATGTTCCATCCAATATTTAACTAATGGAAAATCTATTTTTTGAGTTTGAATACAGCTCTTATGTTAAATTATCTGGGTTTTAATGGGTAATTTTGCTTGACTGATATAACGTTTTTGACAGGGATACATAATTGCATAGACTACCTGTGCTGAATTACAGTCAAAATGTCCATATATCTTATGTTGGATGGCTAATGTTGGATGCAAAAAAATCTTTATTTGCAGTACATTTATACATACCACACACTGGGGCAGATTTTAAAAAAGTACGCGAGCGTCTACTTTTGTTCGCGCAACCGGTGCAAACAAAAGTACGCCGGATTTTAAAAGATACGCTTGTAGCCATGCATATCTTTAAAAATCCGGGGTCAGCGCACGCAAGGCTGTGCAAAATTGGCAGCCTGCGCACGCTCAGCCGTGCAGCCTGCCTCCGTTCACTCTGAGGCCACTCCGAAATCGTAGCGGCCTCGGAGGGAACTTTCTTTCCGGCGCCCCCCACATTCCCTTTCCTTCCCCTAACTAACCCACCCCCTGCCCCTAATTCCCACCCTACCTTTATTTCAAAAGTTACGCCTGCCCAAGGCAGGCGTAACTTGCGTGCAGCGGGCCAGCTGCCGGCATGCCATGTTCTGGTCCCTGGGCTGGTCTGTAGGCCGTGGCCACGCCCCCGGAGTGCCCCTGGGCCGGAACCACGGCCATGGCCCCACCCCTGGAATGCCCCTAATGATGCGCCGGCCATAACATGCCCCTGACACGCCCCCCAGGAAAGCCCCGGGACTTACGTGCGTCCCGGGGCTTGCGCACGCTGCCGAGTCTATGCAAGATAGGCTCGGTGCGCGCAGGGGTTGGAAGGGGCAGCTTTTTGGGGGTTACACGCATATCTTACGCCCCATTTAGTGTATTAAATTCACTTTGAGTCCGATGTGAAGTATGCACTAATCTGCCTCGTAGATTGGGACCTCGGGTACGTACAAAAATAGGTGTGTTTTGGAAGACCTCATATAACGTGAGGACATGCCAATGTTTCTTAATTATCTGCTGAATAGTGCCAGAGTTTGCAAAAAAAGGTAGTGTGCATAGTGCTCTGGCTGAGGGTGATTTAAAACCTGTTTTAAGCAAGAGATCTTGGTTTGAATATAAACCTCTCTTAAATGCACATTTTATCACTTTGGAAGGGTATCCTGTCTCCACAAATTTATTAAACATATTGGGGCGGTTTTTCAGAGCCCTGCTCGCCTAAATCCGCCCAAAACCGGGCAGATTTAGGCGAGCAGGGCCCTGCGCGCCGGTGAGCCTATTTTACATAGGCCTACCGGCGCACGCAGAGCCCCGGGACTCGCGTAAGTCCCGGGGTTCTCCGAGGGGGGCGTATCAGGGGGCGGGCCCGGTCGTCGCGGCGTTTCGGGGGCGTGTCGGCAGCGTTTTGGGGGTTGGTACGGGGGCGTGACTACGGCCCGGGGAGGTCTGGGGGCATGGCCGCGCCCTCCGTACCCGCCCCCAGGTCGCGGCCCGGCGCGCAGGAGGCCCGCTCGCGCGCGGGGATTTACTTCTCCCTCCGGGAGGCGTAAATCCCCGGAGAAAGGTAAGGGGGGGGTGTAGACAGGGCCGGGCGGGTGGGTTAGGTAGAGGAAGGGAGGGGAAGGTGAGGGGAGGGCGTTAGAGGATTCCCTCCAAGGCCGCTCCGATTTCGGAGCGGCCTTGGAGGGAACGGGGGTAGGCTGCGCGGCTCGGCGCGCGCCGGCTATACAAAATCGATAGCCTTGCGCGCGCCGATCCAGGTTTTTAGCAGATACGCGCGGCTCCGCGCGTATCTACTAAAATCCAGCGTACTTTTGTTTGCGCCTGGAGCGCAAACAAAAGTAGGCCTATTCGCGGAGTATGAAAATCTGCCCCATTGCGCGGGGGCATGGTTGAGGCCTCCGAAAATGCTCCCAGGCCGCGGCCTGGCGCGCTGGCAGTCAGCCTGTATGCGCCTCAGGCAGGCATAACTTTTAAAATAAAGATGGGGGGGGGGGGCGATTTAGTTAGGGCTGGGGGGTGGGTTAGGTAGGGGAAGGGAGGGAAAAGTGGGGGGAACAAAAAAAAATTCCCGAAATCGGAGCGGCCTCGGAGGGAACGGGCAGCGTGTGCAGGGCTCGATGCGCGCAAGGTGAGCAAATGTTTATTTATTTATAACTTTTTTTTATACACCGAGGTTCAATTAACAAGATTAATTATCACTTCGGTTTACATTACAACCAGCAAAAAATAACAGAGAGAAAAAATGTATTAAAAAAATAAATGTTCACCCCCTTGCGCACGCCGACCCCTAATTTTAAAAGATACGTGCGGCTACGCGTGTATCTTTTAAAATCCGGCATACTCTTGTTTGCGCAGGGTTGTATGAACAAAAGTACGCCCGCGCGCCTCTTATAAAATCTACCCCTTTATGTTTTGTTACAGAAGAGCATAAATAATCTTAAAAATTGGCCTTAATCTTAAAAATTGGTCCATAGGTATATTAACCAATAGAATGAAGGGTGATATTTATTATAATGCAGAACTGTATTTATATTAGTCAGTATTATGTAGAAGGTAGTTCCAATCTATTTGCATTTTTATAAACCAATATGTCTAAAAAAGCTATCAGTGCAAAATGATATTGTATACCGAACTGCAGATTTGAATTTTTGCTGTACATCCATGTGATAAATAATTGTAATTGAATCTCTGTTCCAGACCACCCAAAAACAAAATACATCATCGATGAATCTGACCCACATGTGAATGTATTGACAATACTGTGAGGTATAGGTAAAAGTGTTCTCAAAATCTGCAATGTACAAATTGGCTATTGAAGGGGCCATCATGGTTCCTATGCCTGAAACATTTACTTGTTTATAATATTGATCATTATACATGAAAAAAAAAATCTCTTTTAATGCAATTGTTGTTTTCTTGACCAGGGAAAAATAGTGGAAACTATTCTCAAGAACAAAATTGTAAAGCATATAGAAAGACATGATTTAATGGAACATAGTCAACATGGATTTACCCAAGGGAAGTCTTGCCTAACAAATCTGCTTCATTTTTTTGAAGGGGTTAATAAACATGTGGATAAAGGTGAACCGGTAGATGTAGTGTATTTGGATTTTCAGAAGGCTTGTGACAAAGTCCCTTATGAGAGGCTTCTACGAAAACTAAAAAGTCATGGGATAGGAGGCGATGTCCTTTCGTGGATTACAAACTGGTTAAAAGACAGGAAACAGAGAGTAGGATTAAATGGTCAATTTTCTCAGTGGAAAAGGGTAAACAGTGGACTGCCTCAGGGATCTGTACTTGGACCGGTGCTTTTCAATATATTTATAAATGATCTGGAAAGGAATACGACGAGTGAGGTTATCAAATTTGCAGATGATACAAAATTATTCAGAGTAGTTAAATCACAAGCAGACTGTGATACATTGCAGGAGGACCTTGCAAGACTTGAAGATTGGGCATCCAAATGGCAGATGAAATTTAATGTGGACAAGTGCAAGGTGTTGCATATAGGGAAAAATAACCGTTGCTGTAGTTACACGATGTTAGGTTCCATATTAGGAGCTACCACCCTGGAAAAAGATCTAAGCATCATAGTGGATAATGCTTTAAAATCGTCAGCTCAGTGTGCTGCAGCAGTCAAAAAAGCAAATAGAATGTTAGGAATTATTAGGAAGGGAATGGTTAATAGAATGGAAAATGTCATAATGCCTCTATATCGCTCTATGGTGAGACCACACCTTGAATACTGTGTATAATTCTGGTCGCCGCATCTCAAAAAAGATATAGTTGCGATGGAGAAGGTACAGAGAAGGGCAACCAAAATGATAAAGGGGATGGAACAGCTTCCCTATGAGGAAAGGCTGAAGAGATTAGGGCTGTTCAGCTTGGAGAAGAGATGGCTGAGGGTGGGTATGATAGAGGTCTTTAAGATCATGAGAGATCTTGAACGAGTAGATGTGACTCGGTTATTTTCACTTTCGAATAATAGAAGGACTAGGGGGCATTCCATGAAGTTAGCAAGTAGCACATTTAAGACTAATCGGAGAAAATTCTTTTTCACTCAACGCACAATAAAGCTCTGGAATATGTTGCCAAAGGATGTGGTTAGTGCAGTTAGTGTAGCTGGGTTCATAAAAGGTTTGGATAAGTTCTTGGAGGAGAAGTCCATTAATGGCTATTAATCAATTTTACTTAGGGAATAGCCACTGCTATTAATTGCATCAGTAGCATGAGATCTTCCTAGTGTTTGGGTAATTGCCAGGTTCTTGTGGCCTGGTTTTGGCCTCTGTTGGAAACAGGATGCTGGGCTTGATGGACCCTTGGTCTGACCCAGCATGGAAATTACTTATGTTCTTATGTTCTTATAATCGCTAATGGTATCTGAAAAAATCATTAGCTATCAATTTTTGATTAATAGACAAAGCTACTTCCTCTGGTATGTTTGTAAACAGGGATGCTGTATCTGCAGTTACCAGTATATATGGCTCCTCCCACATTGGACTAGTTTGTAAAACATGGATGAAATGTGAAGAATCTCTGATATATGAAGGACTATGTGGTTGTAAGAATGTATCAACTGACCCAATTCCTGAAACAATTGGTCACCCTGGAGGAACAACCATAAATGTATGCCCTGTAGGAACTAAATAAAACATTGTTGCATTAGTATATGGCTCAAACAAAAAATTATATTATTTTTGAGAAATTGATTTTTGGCTAACTGCTTCATCCAAAATATGTTTGAGATCTTTATTAAGAAGTTGATAAAAACTGGAGTCAGATAGCTGACGTAGCATCAGCATGATAGGCTGCAGCACCTACCTCCCTTATCAGCTGATTTAATGACAATGGATGTATTTGAACTTAAAGACTGTACAGCTCTTTTTTCTTTAAATGATAAATTTTGTGAGGAAACTCAAGAATCCAGCTCAATTCGAGTTAAATCATGAAGGAAAAGCTTTTCAAATGTTGCAATAATGAGGTCTGATGGTCCTGGGAGGTCCATCTCAATTTTCTAGTTAATGTGGTTTCTCGTGATACTGGAGTTTCTGAAGAAGAAAAAAGGGCTACTTTAAGTTGTCAGATGAATTTATATAGTTGGACCCTAGTTTGAAAAGAGTCAAATGATGTCGTTGGTACATATGATAAGCCTTTCTCCAAAAGGATATATTATTATGTGGTCAACGAAAAAGATGAAAGATTGAAAACCATCTGTGGTCTTAATGTTGAGACCTAGTAACTCATCTCTCTCACAGGTAATGCTGGGTTCGTAGGAGCTGATGATTGGGAATATGTCTCTGTTGTTTTTCTCTTCACTGTGCCATGCTTAACAAAAAATTATCTGTAGAGTATGACGTGTGTTCTGTAGAATTGGTTGGAACTAAAAAAGATACTATCTTTAAATTGCCTTTTTTAGGATGTGTCAGCAGTTCCTCTGAGGAGTCACTTGAAGAAGAGTCAAATGGATGGCCTTTCTTAAAAGATTTAGTTCTATCCATTCATGCTGTAAGGTCATTCCAAAATTTTTCCATAGCCTTGTGGTATGTGGCAAGCTGTAACTTGAAGGTGCTCTCCTGAAGATCATTTTTAAGCTCATCAATTTCACAATTGATTTCTTCCTGGATTTCTACTGCTGAGGTGTTAAATGTTTCTATTATTAACAACATTAGGCCAGGATTCATCATTCTGCGAAAATGGGGGGCAGGGGGGTGAAGGGGGCGGGCCTGCGAAAGCCCGCAGCCTTTAACTACCAGGAGACCCTGGAACTTTGTTTGTTTAAGCTCAGCTCACCAATGGGATTGAGAAGATTTGAACCTGTAGCTTCGACACCTTGGAAGGACTGGGGTAAGAATAAGCAATAGAGCCATAACCAGGGGTTAACTGTCATTTTTATCCAGGAGATTCCAACTGGATTGTGATTGGGAGAGTAGGCAGTGGTGCAAACCCATGAAATTTGGTGTGAGAAGTGGGATCAAAGAAGCCTGACATCACAGATTAAACTGGAGACATGGACCACATGGCCACCTAGAAAGACAAAGACTCATCAAGGTATGAAGTAAGGGTACCCAATGCTGCTCATGATGGGATACTAGGGGACAATCAATGTTGAGAGTCTCAGTAAAATAAAGTATGAAAATATTTATTATAAAGTAAGGGTACCATGGAATACCGGCTGAACCATATATCGAAAAAAAAAATAGCAGAGGATGGTTTCTGGGAGAAGACAACTGGTGGTAGTGCCACACTTGTGTTTTTCTCTTCTCTGTTTCCTGAGATCCAGGATGGAGAAAGAATATATACTAAAGTGGATGGTGGAACAGTTCCAGAAACAGCAGGAGACTACTCACCTGATGATCCAGCAGATGTTATCACAGAAAACCCATGACAATATGTTTATGTGTATGTTATGAGGGGTATTTTACATATTTGATAAAATTTGGTGAAATTTGATGAAAGATATTTTGGTACATGATATGCAGGTATGTGATATGCAATTATTCTTGGATATTGATCACATTACTTATTTATGATATTACTGTTACTGAATTGACAAAATAATTTGGATTTTGTTTTGATGATTAATAAGGGAAAGCATCCCGTTCAACATTGCCAGCCATTTCAAGGGATATGCTCAACCAAAGAAGAATGGATTTCTTTTCATTTATAAATTTATATATTTCTTGATTTTTCATTTTTCCATCTACTCCCAGAAATGAAGGTGACAACTTCATTAGACATCGATATGATTTTTGAAACATTTTTTAATATATATATATATATATATATATATATATATATATATATATATATATATATACACATTTATGTGTTTTACAGGTTCATTAAGGTAT
Source organism: Rhinatrema bivittatum (assembly GCF_901001135.1). Classification (NCBI taxonomy): domain Eukaryota; kingdom Metazoa; phylum Chordata; class Amphibia; order Gymnophiona; family Rhinatrematidae; genus Rhinatrema; species Rhinatrema bivittatum. The sequence goes on along the minus strand of NW_021821032.1, from coordinate 71,958 downwards.
CTAATACTTTTGAACTGGCCCTGCTCATAGCAGAAGGCCCTTAAAATCATTGTTGTGCCCACTTGTATGGGCTGGAAGGAAAGAGATTCTTCACGCTGCACTTGCATGGGACCCCAATGGGCTGGAAGAAGCACTAAAGGAGTGCTTGCATCTACCCATGCAAAGCCAGTAGGAAGAGGTGGATTGCAGATGGTCTCTCATCAGTTGACATGGAAGAGGAAAGCTGCTGAGGTTGGCCAGCAGTACCAGACTTGACTTGAGGTAGGGAGGGAATGAGGAGAGTATGGGGTGGAAGAAGAGAGGGAATTTGATTACTTATATGGAAAAAAAAAATCAAAGGGAGGCCATCGACAATTGTTTGCCCAGGACTTTTTAATTTTTATGTATTTATTTAATAGTTCTCATAATCTGCAAATTTCCAAAAATGTATGCAATGTGGAGAACAGAAAACATTCATAATGAGAAATTAAGTATTTTAACTGCCCCCCCCCCCCTCTTCACACACACACAGGGAATTGTATATTGGGCCGATATTAAAAAGGATTTCCATGGATAAATGGGTGTTTACTCAAGGAAATAAACTCCGATTCATATGTCATATTCACATATCCTGATTTAAATAATGGATCTCTCCATATGATATACCAGTGTCGCATGATGAGAGACTTTATTCCTTTTGAAGCTATAGTACAATGAGTGACAAAAAGCAATATTTTTGTCTGATTGTCTGTAATCTTATATTGAAGAAAAAGGTCAATGGAATATCCTTCAACTTCCGTACAGCTTCTTCAGCTGAGAGTTCAGAATAGCCTCTTTCAAAATAGAAAAATATATTTGGCTCATGACCAATTCTCTCAGTTCAGCTTCATTGCTTCCAATCCTTTTCACCCTTAACAGCTGGAAAAATGATAAAGCTCTCTAGGGCGAGGTGGGATAAAAATTCTCAGCCTGAAGTAATGTATTCTTATCTGTAGGTTTATAAGAAAATCTGGTTTCAAATCCCTGACTGAAAAAATTCTCTCTGCATTTCAAAAAATAATTACAGGCTTATTGTATTGATTGTAACCTGGGTCCTAGAGGTACATAATTAAGATATTTCAAGTATTGTTGGATATGTTTCCCTCTCTTTCCAACTTTATTTATTTATTTATTTATTTATTTATTTATTTATAACAATTAATATTCAGCTATTTCCATAGTGTTCAATGTGGATTACAAGATTACATATATATATTATTATTATTATTTGGAAATTTTATATACCGACATTCATGTGCAAAATTACATATCACATCGGTTTACAGTGAAACGATAAAAGCAAATGAATGCATTACATCAAACAAGGGATACAGTAACTGGGACCAAGGTTACAAATAAATAATAAGCTCTTCATGAGAGCAAGAAACTAAAAATGCACAGTATCACATATCCAGGATACATAACAGGGGATCAAAGCTAACTTTGCTAGGAAAAGGAGTCTAGAAGGAACAAAACATATGAAACTGGGTGAGAATGGACCAATGGGTAAATTACCCGGGGGATGGGATAAAGGTGGAGACAATAAGCCAAAGGATTAAGACAAATTTACTAACATGGGAGGTAGAAAGATGCATAACCTGCCTGCAAAGTTATGCCATGTTCAGAGAAAGAAAAGCTAACTAAAAAACTAGACCATTTATTAGAGAGAGATGGATGGATCATCTGAATTAAGGAAAAGCTTGACAGAACAGCTAGGTTTTGATTCTTTTTTTGGAAGGTTCTCGGGCATCGTTCTTGCCGAAGATTTGGCGGGAGAGCATTCCATTGCAGAGGGCCAGCTGTGGAAAGTGCTCATTACCTTAAAGAGGATTTGGCAGGGGGGGGGGGGGGGGGCGTAGAGAGTGTCTCTATAAGCAGATCTAACCGGTCTAGAGGGTTTGTGGGGACGGAGAGGGATATTTAGATCAAGCGGAGTGAGATTGAGCATGGCTTTGTGTATAGTGATTAGGACTTTGTACTGAATTCTAAATTTGATTGGAAGCCAATGAAGGCTCCGCAGGATAGGTGTGATGTGCTCTCTTTTGTTGGTCCTGGTCAGAATCCTAGCTGTAGCATTCTGCAACATTTGCAGGGGTTTGATGGTGTTTGCTGGGAGACCGAGAAGAAGCGAGTTGCAGTAGTCTATTTTTGAAAAGATGATGGATTGAAGAACTGTACGGTTATCTTGGATGTGTAGGAGGGGTCTCAGCCTTTTTAGGACTTGTAATTTGAAAAAGCAATCCTTTGTGGTGTTATTAACAAATTTTTTTAGGTTAAGTTGGTTGTCCATGATGACTCCAAGGTTTCTCACATGGGGGGAGAAGTTTGGTTGAACGGTGAGATGATTGTTGGATACTACATTGTTGTCGTCCTGGGAAATGAGGAGGAGTTCTGACTTATTGGTGTTAAGAACTAAGTTGAGGCTTGTGAGAAGGTGGATGATAGATTGAAGGCAGTTATTCCAGAAGCAGAGGGTTTTAGGGAGAGAATCCATAATCGGGATGAGTATTTGCACATCATTGGCGTATATGTAGTGAGTTAACTTTAGATTTGTAAGGAGCTGGCAGAGTGGGAGAAGGTAAATGTTGAAGAGGGTTGGGGAGAGAGAGGAGCCTTGGGGGACTCCTAAGGTGGAGCTAACTGGGTGGGATTCTTTGTTGTTGATTTTGACCTTGTAGAACCTGTTGATAAGGAATGACTTGAACCATCTAGGGGCCTCATTTTCCAAGCCGCTCGCAAGTGATAATTGACCTTTCACACGCGAAAAGTCCCTTATCGCGTGCGATACAGGGATGGGGGCGGAGTCGGGGTGGAGTCGGCTCCAGAAGAGGAGGAGTCGGGGCGTCACCGGGGACGACTCTGCGCCAACACCGCGGACAGCGAAAAGGTAGGTGCCTTTTCGCTGCCTATTTCGCTCCCAATAGTTACACGTCCTATGGTGGCGCTATTGGGTACGAAACCAGCAGCGATCGCACCGCGACGGTGCGATCGCTGCCGGCTAGTGCAGGCCCACCCCCCGTTTCGGCCCCCCGCCCCTCATCTTCTAAAGTATTGCAGGCCTGCGATACTTTAGAAAATGAGGCCCTAAGTGCTGTACCCTTGATGCCTATGTCAGTTAGCCGATCCACGAGAATTGAATGGTTCACCGTGTCGAAGGTGGCTGATAAGTCAAGGAGAGCAAGAAGACAAGGTTGTTGTTTTTCCAGATTCAAGAGTATGGTGTCTAAGAGTGAAATTAAGAGGGCTTCTGTATTTAGAGACTTGCGGAAACCGAACTGAGCTGGAGCTAGGATTTTGTTTCCATCCAAATATTCAGAAAGTTGCTTTTTGACAATTTTTTCCAAGAGTTTAGAGATGAATGGTAGGTTAACTATAGGGCGGAAGTTGGCCGGATCAGCAGGTGACAGATTGGGTTTTTTCAATAGAGGTTTGAGAATGGCAAGTTTTAGGGCGTCTGGAACTAGACCTTGCGTTAAAGAGGAGTTAATGATTTCCGCAATAGGCTTGGCGATGGTTTTTGGGATGGAGATGATTAGATTTGAAGGAATCGAGTCCGAAGGGTGAGATGCAGGTTTGAGCTTCTTGAGCAGGGTTTCTATCTCTAGGGATGAAGTAGGCTCAAAAGCTTTGAGGCTTGTGTTTTGTTGTAGAGAGGCAGAATAAGGGGGAGGAGGTGGTCCATTGTTGGTGATTAGCGGGGATAACAGATTGGTGATTTTTTTATCAAAGTAAAAGGCGAGCTCTGAGGCTTTGCTAGCTGCTTGGTCGTCCAGAATAGTTGGGGGAGACGGTTTGGTGAGGGTTGAGACATATGAAAACAATGCTTTGGAGTCGAAGATGAAGTGATGGATTTTCTGAGCAAAGAAATCTCTCTTTGTTTGGAGGATAGAGATCCTATAACGGTGCATGAGGGATTTATATGCAGCCTGATTCGTTGAGGGAGGATTTTTTCGCCAGATGTGTTCTCTGCTTCTTAGTTCTTGCTTGAGAGTTTTCAGATCTGGAGTGTACCAAAGTTTCTTGTTGTCTGGGTTAGAGTGTAGCACTTTAGTGGTTAATTGGCAAGTTAGGTCAGCTACTTTAATATATATTAAAATATTTATTTTATTTATTTATTTAACAGTCTTTTATATACCGGGGCACGTTAAAAACATCACCCCGGTTCACAATGTAACGTAACGTAGCAACAGGCTTTACAATAATTTAGGATAGATAAACATAAAACATTATTTAAATGTTTTATATAAAACATAGATAGGATATATAGGATAGATAAACATAAAACATTATACTTAAAGAATACATTACAAATAATCAATACATTAATTAAAATACACTTCAAAACATATACAAACTAGATTTTGCACCCTACAAACCATTACCCTTTAATCAGAGAATGCCTGATGAAAGAATGCTGCCTTAACCTTTTTCAGGAACTTCAGATACTCTCTCTCATTTCGTGTCTCAAGGGGTAACAAATTCCATAAAATTGGAGCAGCTTTGGAATAAGCTTTTTCTCTGGTATCCTTAAGATGAAATGCAGACAACAGGGGAACTGAAAGAAATTTCTGTGAATTAGACCTCAGGGACCATGATGGTACATACTAGTGCACTCTATCAGACAAGCAAAAATTATCAGAATATACCAATTTGTGAGCCAAAGTAAACCATTTAAAAATAACTCTCTGTGAAATTGGCAGCCAGTGTAACTCCTTCATAATTTGTGATATACTCATGCCCCAGCACATAATTTGTGATACGCTAATGCCCCAGGGCAGACCTACACAACATTTACAGTTGCATTCTGGCCTAATTGTAACACTTTGGTTAAATACTTATGCATCCCCAAGTATAGAGAATTACAATGGTCTAAGTTGCTAAGTACAACAGCCTGAACAACCAGTCTGAAATCCTGAGGAAAAAGAATAGAATGGAAAGGTTTAAGTAGGCACAACTTTATAAAAAGCCACTTTAGCAATTCTCTTTTCCTGAGATTCCCTTTATCAGAGTGGGAATGTTGAGCATCTAACTCCTAAACATACAAGTTAAACTATTTTACATCACACTATGATACATTATGTATTTCAACTCATATTTCTTACAGAGAACCATACAAGCTAATATCAATAAAGAATTGGCATAAAGTCTTTAACTGCAGATTAATAACAGGTTCATGTTAACTCAATGAAAAACTTAGCAGTGGAAAGATACTTTTTACCATTGAAACCTATTTACAGAATTGTATTTATTTATTTAAAATATTTCTCTCTCACTCTGTCTATAATTAGATGGGTTTCAGTAATAGCATACATAAAATAAATACAATATCAGCATCTAAGCCCATGTTGTTAAGGGCCAATAATAAACCACCTGATCATCATATACTAAGTATGAGAAAATCCTGGGTGAAGAAGACCATTAAGCATCAAAAGCCTACACAAAAAGAAATCCCTATAATTTATGCCCAAATAACTCGATACAAGTCTCAGAATCTTTAGTTACGAATTCCATAAAGTCATGCCGATTTCACATATCCTAATCTGATGGAATAATGATAGCTCTATAAGATGTCTCCCCTTTGTCCATAGTTGGTGAATCTGGATATATATCTTTAACATCAAACCTATGGAAAGAGAATCTCACCATGCAATGCTTTAAAGACCAGCACTAGTATGCACCGAACAATTAGGAGTCAATGTAAGGAATGTAAAACAGGGGTGATATGCTGCCAACAAGGAATGCCAGCTATTAGATGTGTGGCCACATTCTGAATAAGTTGCAGATTTCTCATTGTGGAAGCTGGAATACCCAAATAGAGTGAGTTATGATAGCTGAGGCCATTAATAAGTAACTAACAATACTTATGGCACTGGTTAAGCAAGTATCAACAAATATTAATCCATGGTACAGCATATAGGTAGGATACTTACCTATTAAAATAAAAAATCTTAATAGGGTCTTTCCATGTGTTTTATTCAGAACTTGATTCGCTCTGAAAATGGCTTCCATTATAGTCTTCTGTTTGCTTGTTGTGAACTAACTCACAGGCAGGCAAGAGACCCCTGGTGATGACTGTAAGAATTATGGAAGTCTTAAAGAGACCTTACTATTAGTAGGGTGTCAGAGAACAAATTCCCAGTAATGGTTGTATGTGCAGCTTGCCAGAAATTTGTCATGATGTTGCCACTTCCAGTCTGTATTTTGACTCCAAGAATCCTGTTTCTTAACCTTCATCCCATTACCAAAAAAAATCATAAGAACATAAGAACATGCCATACTGGGTCAGACCAAATGTTATGACTGGGGTAGTGGACCCTTGGGCCGGCCGTGTAGAGTGATGGCGGAATGTGAAGGAGATTCCGCAGAGATGGAGTGGCCGGGAGGTAGCATGGAGCTGGGAGACCAAACTGGAACTTCACCCTGGAAGCCCGGGGTCCCCCTGGGAGGAGCCCGTGAGGACCTGGACCGCTGGGACTTAGGAGAGGTCCCCTGGAACAAAGGATCATCAGCGTGAAGGATGGTCCAAGTTCAGGGCTGGTGGAAGACAAGGGAAACCAACAGACGAACCAGAGTCAGGAACCAGGAAGACAGTCCAAGGGCAAGGCAAGGCTGGAACTGGAATGGAGGCTGGATCAGGAGTGGAGGCTGGATCAGGAATGGAAGCTGGATCAGGAATGGAAGCTAGATCAAGGCTGGAGCAGGAACTGAAGCAGGATCATGGCTGGAACAGGAACGGAACAGCATCTAGATACTCACACAGGAGTGAACCTCATTGCAAGGCAGTTTCCTGGTGCAGGGCCTGTGTATATATACCCTGCTGGCGTCTGATGTCACACTGGGGGCCGGCCGAGGTTTCCCGCGCCTGCAGCTTTAAAAGCTGCCTCTTCGCGCGCGTGCGTATGCAGTGGGCGAGGCCATGTTCGGGAATTCAACGGCGTCTCCCTCGTGGAGACGCGCAGCATTGAGAGGCCCATGCCGGCCTAGAATCACGTCGGGGGGACCAGCAGACCATCGGGGCTGATGGAGCAGGTAAGGACCCAGTCGCGGGAGCCACGACTGGGATCGCAACAGTACCCCCCCTCTTATGCCCCCTCCTTGGAGGACCAGGCTTCCCAGAGTGCTCCTGATGGAACAGAAGAAGAAGTGTCTTGTCCAGGATGTTGCGGGCAGGTTCCCAGGTATTGTCCTCAGGAACACATCCCTTCCATGAGAGAAGATATTCCCATCTACGATGATAGAAGCGAACATCCAATACTTCACGAACCTGATAGATCGTGTCAGTTGTAGAGGACATCACCGAGGAATCAGGTGGGTTATGATGAAACTTGGAGAGAATCACTGGTTTGAGAAGGGAAACATGGAATACATTATGAATCCTTAGTGTAGAAGGCAACCGATGTCGGTAAGATACTGCACCCACTCTCTCCGCTATTCTGAACGTTCTGAAGTACTTGAGTGCTAGGCGTCTGGAAGGCAAACAAAGGTGAATATTTTTGGTGCTTAGCCAAACCTTGTCTCCTGGCAGGACAACTGGAGCTGGTCGATGATGGCGATCAGCGAACTGCTTTGCTGTTGTTGCTGAGTGCCGAAGTTTCTTCTGGATCATGTTCCAGAGTTTGTGAAGTTGTTGAGTTGTCATTTGGGCGGCTGGTGAGTGAACTGTTACCGGTAGTGGCAAAGGTAGCTTGGGTTGTTTCCCATTCACCAGCATAAATGGAGATTGCCCTGTGGCACAATGAGTATGGTTGTTATAAGAGAACTCAGCCCATGGAAGCATGGTCGCCCAGTTATTTTGAGTCTCATTGGCGAAGGTTCGTAAGAAGGTTTTCAGTGAGCGGTTAGTGTGTTCCACCTGTCCATTGCTCTGTGGGTGAAACGCCGAGGTGAGGTTTAAATGGACCCCAAACTTCTTGCATAAAGCTCTCCAATATTGTTATGATTTGTAGATAGTGGATCCAAGAATAATCCCCAGTCTTACCTAGCCATGGTCAATCCTGGGTTCTGCAGCAAGGACAGTCGACCAGTACTGTGTCACAGCAGTACAGCAAAAGTGAAGTCCTGTTCCAATCCCAGTAAAAAGGCAGGCAGCAGGCAGGCAGGTCCAGTAAGCACTCCAAGTCAGAAGGCAGGCAGCAGGCAGGCAGGTCCAGTAAGCACTCCAAGTCAGACGGTATTCTTCACACAGAACATATAACCTTCCTTGTACTGGAGAGGGCGGTCCACCCCATCATACTGGAGCTACTTTGGCTCCAGAACACTCTCCTGTCATTCATTGGGACACTCTCCAAGTGGCAGCATGGATTCCAAATTGCTTTAGTACCTGCCTGCTTGATCGGCCTTGTCACAGCATTCTACTAATGGCCACATCTCTAGCCATACCCTTCCAGTACGAAGACTTTGTGGATGTGTTTTCTAAAGAACAGGCAGAATTGCTACCCCAGCATCATCTGTTTGACTGTGCTATTGATTTACTGCCTGGTACCATGCCACCTCGAGGGCGGGTCTATCCACTTTCCCTTCCTGAGACACGGCCATGTCGAAATACATCACTGAGAACCTCGCTCGAGGATTCATTTGACCTTCCAAGTCACCAGCCGGGGCTGGGTTCTTCTTTGTAGAGAAGAAGGACAGATCTCTGCGTCCCTGCATTGATTATAAAGGACTAAACGCCCTTATCATTTTGGTCGCCCTTCTCTATACCTTCCCCATCGCAATTATATCTTTTTTGAGATGTGGCGACCAGAATTGTACACAGTATTCAAGGTGTGGTCTCATCAGGGAGCGATACAGAGGCATTATGACATTTTCCGTTTTATTCACCATTCCATTTCTAATAATTCCCAACATTCTGTTTGGTTTTTTGACTGCCGCAGCACACTGAACCGACGATTTCAATGTGCTATCAACTATGAAGCCTAGATGTTTTTCTTGGGTGGTAACACCTAACATGGAACCTAACATTGTGTAACTATAGCATGGGTTAGGGATGTGGTTCGATTTGGTATTCAAATTCGTTGGGACCCAAATCCATTACATCAATTCATCCATTAGTTACGTATGGTATTCTTTTCCCATTAAAGTTAAAAAAAACCCCATCCCAACCCTTTAAATTTAATTAAATACAACCCCCCACCCTCCAGACCCCCCAAGACTTGCCAAAAGTCCCTGGTGGTCCAGCGGGGGTCCTCGAGCATTCTCCTGCACTCGGGCCATTGGCTGCCGGTATTCAAAATGGCGCTGATAGCCTTTGCCCTTACTATGTCACAGGGGCTACCAGTGCCATTGGTCGGCCCCTGCCACATGGCAGGAGCAATGGATGGCTGACGCCATCTTGTGCTCCTACCTCGTGACAGGGGCTGACCAATGGCACTGGTAGCCTTACTATTAAAAGCACAAAGACACTAAATAATAATCCCAAATAGTTAACTTTGCCCCAATACTTAAAAAAAAAGACAATGTCCCAAGCATAAGAACATAAGAAATTGCCATGCTGGGTCAGGCCAAGGGTCCATCAAGCCTAGCATCCTGCTTCCAACACAGGCCAAAACCAGGCCACAAGAACCTGGCAATTATCCAAACACTAAGAACATCCCATGCTACTGATGCAAGGTGATCCTCTCCTCTCAGTGCTCCTACTGGATTTAGTAAGGTGTTGCAGAGATTCAGAAAGTGTCCACATCAACAATAGATCTCCCAAAGTTATTCACAAGGCCAAGGAAGTACTATTAACCTATACAAATATTCTTGGTTATTTAAAAAAATGACAGGAGTTAGTGGCACCTTATAGACTGACAAATTTATTAAGGCATGAGCTTTTGAGCACTGTTTGGCACACCATGCCTTGCCCTTTGATTTTCTGTCAGTGTCCCTGCTCTTGTCCTCATGTGATGCCAGTTGTTGCAAGTAGCTATTTTGCTTCTTTTGCTCCTTCCCTTCTTGAGTTCTGGAAACAGAAACCACCGTTGTATTTTACTTTGCAGAGCCATGTGTACCAAAGAACAAGTTCTGCCACATGCTCTGACTTACTGCACTGTTATACTGCCTCTGCTTTTGGGTCAGAGTATTGTATCCTGCTGAATGCCAATGAAGCTCAAAAGCTGGAAGAAAGAATAAATGCTAGTCTTGGGGGTGGGGGTTGGGGGGAGTTTTCACTGGCAAGAACTATACAGATTCTTCAGAAATGCCCTCCTACTATTACTGAGAAGAATCCAAATGAGTGCAAAGGCTGGTAAATGAGTGCAAGAGTTAGCTGCTTTCCATGATATCCTCCTCCACAGTCATGCTGCCAATTCTTCTGTTTATACATCGATCCTGATTTCTATGTGATACTCCGTCATGGATGTTATCAGATACACACTCATATAATTCTTTCTCAGGGTCTGTGAAGAAGGTGTTATTATTAGCTCGGTTCATTTTATCTGCAGGGATGAACAATTGGCTGATTTGAATGTTAAAATGTAATCTGAATGGTTCATTTTCATTTTGATTTGGATCATCCAAACTGAATGGATGCATTCCCCCAAAGAACTTGAATCTTTTTTGGCTCATTCTGTTTGATCCCATTAAAATCTATTGGGTTGCAATGCCAGAAAGCATAAAGGGGGTAATTTATCAAACTGCTATATGGGTCTGAAGCCGCAGCTTCTTCAGGTTGGCCGTGCCGATTACACCATGTCCCCGAAGCCTCAGTCCAGGATGAATGCTGCTACGAGTCATGGCCGGATACTTTCATACTGAGTTTTAACTCTTCTGTGGTCTTTTCACTCAGCAAGTGTCTTCATCAGTGTTCCTGATGTTCTTCTCTTCAGCCTTGCCTCAATCTTATCAAGTCCTCATCTGATCCTCGTCTTCAAGTATCGTCTGATTGTCTTCAGTCTTCAAGTCTCATCTTGTTCCAGTTCCATCGTCTGCCCTCGACCTCTGTCCATCCTGGCACATTTGCTGTTCCCGTACGGCAGGTTCGAAAGGGCTATCGAGTGGCCGGAGGGTTACCCCAGAGACCAGCATTACGTTGTTGGGTCTCTACTGATGCATCAGGTTTGGCAGAGGTGCGAGTCCCTGGTCTTCTGTCTGTCCGCCTGTGCTGGGATACATCTCGCCTGCCTCGGTGCTTCCATGGAGCTCCTCTCTGTGGTTGCGACATGGTCCAACGGAACACCATTCTCCCCGGATGCGGGATCACTTCCTAGCGCTCCCGCAACAGGACGTCTGTAGCTAAAGGGTATAAGGCAGAAGAAGCATTACCAACCGTGACTCTAAAAATTGATCTAACAAGAAAGAGGAAAACCAACACAGTACAGTAGAGGAAATACTTAAAGCTTCTAGTCACCCAAGTAAAATCTTATGGTTGAGTGTGTCTAACGAAACCAAGAAATATTTAACCTCCATGTCAAAACCCAGACAAATTCTATCAAAGATTGAAACCAGAAATGATTCTGTGCTATGAAAAGCCCAGAACCCAAATTGGGCCTCATTCAGAAAGTTTTTCTCTAGGTATTTTTTTAGCTGGCCTAAGACAATTTTCTCAATGACCTTAATTAAGCATGGTAGGGTAGAAATATGGTGATAATATAGCCTTTTTAAAGTAGAGAGGATACACTGCTGCCCCTATTAGTGGAGCTGGAAGTAAGCCTTCAGTAAGCGAGGCATTAGCAAGCTTGGTAACAAAAGGACCAATGTCTGCATGCTTAACCTTAATCAATGCTGAAGAACAAGAATTAAAAACACAGAAATTGCCTTTCATCTTGCTCAGAAGAGAGACTACTTTCCTACACGTTGTGGGAGTATATACTTGTTAAGCATGAGAAACAGGTTGTGGAGAGTAAGAAATCCCAGCCAAATCCTGCATAAAAGACTTGACTGCAGAGACTGTCTTTTCCAAGAAAGAAGATACAAAGGAGTCACACCTGGCCTGTGAGATTGTTAAAGGATTATTAACTGGAGGCACTATCAAAGTGTGAACTATCCTAAACAGCTCTAGAGGGCAAGAAGCTGCTGAAGTAATCAGGGTAGAGAACCACAAAAATTTGGTTGGATTAATAGACTCTTTGTAGTTTTTTAGCTTAGACTGAAAACTAGCAAAATTATCCTCAGATTTCTTCCTGTGCCAACAGAGTTTGGCAGCTTGAAGACAATACTTTAAAGTCCTGAGTGCCAAAGAATACCAAGGAGCAGATTTCTGGCATCTCACAAGGAGTGGGAAGAATGCAGTGACCTCTGCCAGCTGCCCACCAGACCCTTAGCATCATGCATTGAAACACTGACTAAAGCAGGAAGTCACAGGTTAGCCTCCATCAGTGGCCTGCTGAGGATTATATAAAGGAACAGCTTAACCTAAAAAAAATTCAGGTTGCCTAATTGAGCAGTCAGTTAGACAGAGATCCAACCAATGTACTTCAATGCATGAGGGAGTACACAAATTTACAGAAAGCCAATTACTATAAATAAAAACTAGGTCCAGAGTGAACGCCTCCTTGTACATGTGCAAGTGAATGAGCTGGGATCACCCGAGAGAATGCATCACAGATAGAGGGGGTTATTTACTAAAGCTAGCGCACGCGAAAAGAGAGTTTCTGGCCAAGATTTACCAATGTCGCAGGGCTCACTGAATTGCACGCTAACAGGGGCGGGGGGGGCGAAGTGGGGAAAGGCCTGCGAAAGCCGGCAGCGAGGACATTGCGGACAGCGAAAAGGAAAGAACACTTTTCGCTGCCCATTTCGCGCCCAATAGCGCCACCTTTTATGATGGCGCTATTGGGTGCGAAAGCCGGCAGTGATCGCACCGCAGAGGTGCGATCGCTGCCAGCTTTCGCAGGCCCGCCCCCGCTTCACCCCGCCCCATGTTAGCGTGCGATTCAGGGAGCCCTGCGACATTGGTAAATCTAGGCCAGAAACTCTCTACAAATAGCAGAAGGAGGGGAAGCATCAACCTTTAGATTAAAATCCCACAGGGTAATGGTATGTCTAAGATCAGCTTTGGATAGCAAGAGGATGTCCACAAAAACAGAGAGATGCCAAGAAGGGCATAAACTAAACGTAGGCCCCAGTTCAGTGAGGATTCTAAGCAGAGAAGTTCTAATGTGACAGAATCCTCCATCTGCAACATGGTCAACTGCAGGGAAGATCTGGCAACAACAAGCAGTTCCCTTCCCCTTTTTTTTCCTTCAAGGTTTGGAGAAGACAACATAGTCTGCAATTAAAACTTGGTTTAACAGAACAGTGTCACTTGGTAATAGTCAAGATTCACTCAAACATTATTTATTTATTTATTTATTTATTTCCGATTTTTATATACCGGCATTCGAGACATCAGTCACATCGTGCTGGTTCACATAGAACATGGGTGCATAGTAAACATAGTAAACATAACTATAACGATGGTGCTGAAAAGGCAGTTACATATAACAGGGTGATAAGAACTTGGCTGAGAAGGAAGAGAAAGGACAGGTTATTAATTCACACAGGTAAACGATATAGGATATGGTTAAACAAGGTGTAGTTGGAGATTAGTTGACCATGTTGGCGTCCGGGAAAGCTTGAATGAATATCCAGGTCTTTAGTCTTTTTTTGAAGGTTGAGATGCATGGTTCTGTTCTGAGATTTGAGGGGATGGAGTTCCATAACGGTGGAATGGCTGTAGAGAAAGCCCGGTCTCTTAGGGTGCAGTGTCTAGTAGATTTGGACGGTGGTACCTTTAGCGATCCCTTGTATGCATCTCTTGTCGGTCTTGACGAATTGTGTAGTCGGAGAGGGATCTGTAGGTCAATGGGAGCCAGTTGGTGGATGATTTTGTATGTGGTAAGAATGGCCTTGTATATTATTCTAAAGTGTATGGGTAGCCAATGGAGGCTCTTTAGAATCGGGGTTATGTGGCCCTTCTCCTGGTATTTGTCAGAATTCGTGCAGCTGCATTTTGCACCATCTGAAGCGGTTTGGTGTATGAAGCGGGAAGGCCGAGTAGGATGGTGTTACAATAGTCTAATTTTGAAAAAATGATTGCTTGTAGAATGGTTCTGAAATCTTGTACATGGAAAAGAGGTCTAATTCTTTTCAGCACTTGTAGTTGGTAGAAACAGTCTTTGGTGGTTTTGTTAATGGTGGCTTTGAAATTCAGGCGATTATCAATTAGGACTCCTAGGTCTCTCACTTGTGTGATTGTTGGCGTGGCTTGTTGTGCAGAGGTGATGGTGCTATTTTCTGAGGCGATGAGCAGGAGTTCAGTTTTGCTGGAATTTAATACCAGGTTTAGGCTGGTGAGGAGGAGTTTAATTTTTTGAAGGCATGTATCCCAGTAAGCCAGAGTTTGTGCGAAGGAATCCTTAATGGGTATCAGGACCTGTATATCGTCCGCGTAAAGGAAGTGTTTGAGGTTAAGGTCGGTGAGAAGTTGGCATAACGGTGTAAAGTAAATGTTAAATAAAGTAGGAGACAGGGAGGACCCCTGTGGGACTCCTACTGACGACGGATGTTGAGAGGATTCTTTGTTCTGTATCTTGACCTTGTATCCTCTATTGCTGAGAAATGATATGAACCAAGATAGTGCTGTGCCTGAGATACCTATGGAGGCTAACTGGTGAATGAGTAAGGAATGATTACATTACATTACATTACACATCAGAAGCTTTATCATTCAGAAGGTCAGTGAGTACTGGTATCTTTTTCCAAATAGCCTGCCCATTCACGAGTAACAGAGAGGGAAAGTCAGTGCAGAAATTAGATTTAGACAGAAGTGGGATGCAAGGGACCTTAATGTTGTTGCAGGCGATAGAACCTCTATCACAGACTAGCCGAATATAGCCTAGCTGGCCATGTTTACCTTTTCCAATGACAACAGGAATAATTTCTTCTGAGGAGGCACTCAACCCACTGAAATAGAAATCACGTTTAACTTAGCAAGAAAGCCCTAGACAGGATTCCAGAAAAAAAGAAGCGCGGAAAATAAAAAAACAGAATGGTAGCAAAAACACATTAGCAAGAAAAAAAAACTCTCCAAGACCAAGACTGGATCCGGTTCAAAACTCCATTCAAAACGTACCCAGAGTGAGCACGAAGGCGAGCACAAAGAGGCAATTCTTCTTCGTGCGCGCACCTCCGGCGTCACCACAGGCTTGATAAAGGGCACCACGTGATGTCACCCAAGGGGTGGGACTATCTTCGGCAACAAGCAGAAACAGTAAGGCAAGCAGCAGACCTGAGAGAAACTAAAAGAGCTTGGTTTAATATTGTGCCACTAACATCAAGGGCATAAAATCAAAAATGTTTTCTGTTTCATTTGTGTATTTCTTTTCATTTCATTTTAGTATGCATTCATTTTTTTTTAGTGTCCAGACTAAAAAAGTTCAATTTAGAGTGCACTAAAAAAAATTAGCGTGCACTAATTGAAACCAACTGACTCAAACAAATGCACATCCCTAACTGTTGCTGATTCGGTAGGCACTCATTTTCCAGAGCTCTTCAGTGAGCAGAAAAAAAAAAATCCACAACATAAAACCCTATATTCTTCTAAATATTAGAATAAGAAATACTGAGACATATTTTGCCTCTCTCTAGTGGTCATTAATAATTTTGCTCTGTTAAATTAGTATGAATTTTATTTCTACCATGTTTTGATCAGGGTATAGTTACCCAATTGAGAACAGATGCCAGCCTTTAAAAATGCATATGTCAAAATTTTATTGTTTGATCTATTGCCTCCTCTCCCCAAATTTCAACTCTTTTGTGCCTTACAATAAAAGCTGACCTGTCATAGAAAGATCATTTGGGGGACTTGGGCTATTTGGTTTAAACAGCTTTGGGAGGCAGACACAACTTGTGGCATTTGGTTTCACTGTTAATGGTGCCATCTTCCTGGCACTGATGGAGTTGTATTAAATATTCATGAGTTTCTAAAGGCTTTTTACAAGAAAGTGCTGGAATGGAACATTAGCTAACCCATCTTTTACTGTTCTCTGTCAGAAAATGAATGCAAAATAATTAAATTGCTGCATGCCATTTTTCTCACCAAGGAAGCTGAATTAACGCTTGACTTTCCAAATACAACAGATTGTTTATTTATCTATTTCTTTCTTTGTGTGTGTGTGTGTGGAGGGGGGTGGGAATTTAGGGTTTTCAGCCAATGTTCATTGGATAAAAAAATGTACTGACATGTTGCCAAGGTTTGCAGTCCTTCCACAAGTACATCTCTGAGATCCCAACTTGCATTTTTTGCGATTTTCCTTTGACTGATCGCTATGAAAGAAATAGTTCCAGCTCCCACACTTGACTGTAAATTCACAAGCTGACTGTTGCCTTTTTTTTTTTTTTCCATTCATAAATATGCCAGCTAGAAAAGAAATTGCATGTGCGGCGGAATGGGTCACCTTTATCATGTACCTGTTAAACTTAAAACGTTAAGCAAACTCCTTAGAGCTGATAAAGGACACCACTACCATTTTGAAAGCAAAGATTTATTAAAATTGAGGGATCATTAGGAAGCTAGAATCACAGCTAGGAGCCAGATGGTCAGAAGCTGGACAATTGCAAGCCAGACTGAAACCCAGTCTGGTGCTTCAAAACTGGTTAACTGGGAAACAAGAGGAATCAAGGGGGCATTCTTTTTCCTATTTTAATGTTGCTGTCCTTGAATTATAAATGCTGTGTAAGTTTTTCCAGGCTGCATTTTCTTCACTTGCCTATCCTGTGTGAAAAAAAGGTTTCCTCCCTTAAATTGTAATTTGATCCTCAAGCATCCCTGCAGAAAAGATGGAATTCAGAATTTTCAGAATTGTGTTTACTGATTCTTCAAATAAAAAAAGATTTGTTTTTCTTTGTGGGCCATTGATAATGGTTTCATCTGAAAACTATTGTAAATAATCGTTTGGATCCTTCTGTGTCATTAATCGGCATTTTAGTCTTTACTAAGGAACCCCCAAAATAGCCCGCCAAATGCATATAAATGAAACAAACGTTTATTAGAAAGATCAAATCATAAATCATCATTTCCTCCTTAAAACATTCCTCTCCTTATTTTGAATCCATTTTCGCCTTTCAAAGTTAAAGTACTCAGTTAACAACTATTTGGAACTATGAATAATTCCTGCAGAAAAATATTTACCCACACATCTGAATTGGACAAGTTGCTTACTATGTTAAAGCAGGGCTCATTGGGGATGAAAATCTTGGAAGGACTTAGCTTAGGCAAATGAGCAAAGATCAGCCAGATGTGATTTAATGTGGATACGTGCAACTTTAATATAGATTACATCACTAATAGAGCAGGTAAGGAAGGACAAAAACTGGGAAACAAACACAAGTCATTCAGCCACAGCCGGTGTCATACAGAGTGCTCCGGTTTAGCCCTTGGGGAAACCTAGCTGAAGAAAGTAGAAAGAGTTTCACTTCTGAGGAAAGAAGGGTGCCATGGCAGAATTTTAGGGAAGGGAATGAGCAGAGCTCCACAGCTATGCTCCAACTGCAACTGCACCAGATTTGGGACTTTGTAGAAGCAGAGCCGGTGCAAGAGTATTTGGAGCCCTAGGTAAAGCTTTGGTCATGCACACTCCTCCCGATTTACCTATTTTCGTTATTTCCAGCACGGTGCTTCCTTTTTTGGCAGTATTAGATCTACGGACCCCGCTATGCCTCACAACAGCAAGATTTTGTTATTCCAAAATGTTGGTGGACTAGGCAAACTACCGAATGGAAACACCGGCCCTGGAGGTAAGAGGGAATAGGAAGCCGCCAATGAATGGTCCTCACCTTCCCATCCAGCAGGTGGTTTTGCTGCTGAAAGCTGAAGGAAGTTCAGATACCAGACAATTTCAGTGGTTGCAGCAGAAAATGTGTGTTGGGGTTTGGAGTGTACTAGTAGCAGAGCTCAGAGTCATTGGCAAGGGGCAGCTAAAATAACCTTTCTGAGGACTTCCATTGTCTTTTGCCCAGAGGAGAGGTTGTTTTGTGAAGATCAGAGGTAGCCAATGGCAATCCAGAACAATCCAGTTGCACAGTAAAACCCACCAGACTAGATCAGAGAAGGGGATGCTACAAGTTGATTATATTAGAAAGGACAGGAAACCAGGACTAAGTTATGGAGAATCATCATAGAGCAGTGTTACCAAACCTATCTTAAAAACCCTCACAATATATGGACATATTTATTTATAAACATTTGAGATTCCAAGATGGTCTTGAGGCAGATGGCCATCAATTTATAGAAGAATTCTTATACCTTAGTTCTTACATATATACAAAGCAGAAGGAAATTTCAGGAAGAATATAAGTGAGATAGAGGTTTGAAGAGCTGTGGAGAGTCTAACTAAGGAGACACAAAGCAAAGTAGTAATCAAGACTGCTAGGTGATATGGGGGCAGAGAGATAGAAGATGCGCTGAGCGGGAGATGAAAGATGCATTGGAAACAGTTCAAGGGTAGAAAGAAAGCACCTGGTGCGGGGGAAGGAGAATTAAAAAGGGCAAATTAGAGTACATTTTAGTCTTTTCTAATCCAGCCAATACTGAAACACAAATGTTTCATGTTTAAATATCAGCTTGTTATGTGACTTAGAATAGGTGTGTACAGTCCCGTCATCTTAATGGTGTGAAGTGCATGTGTATGCATAGCACATGCATTTATTTAAACTTTAATGTATGTGTTAGGGATGTGAATCGTTTTAGGACGATTAAAATTATCGTCCGATAATTTTAATATCGTCTTAAACCGTTATGGAACCCAATACAATAGAGATTCTAACGATTTATCATTATAAATCGTTAGAATCGTGAGCCGGCACACTAAAACCCCCTAAAACCCACCCCCAACCCTTTAAATTAAATCCCCCACCCTCCCGAACCCCCCCCCAAATGAGTTAAATAACCTGCGGGTCCAGCGGCGGTCCGGAACGGCAGCGGTCCGGAACGGGCTCCTGCTCCTGAATCTTGTTGTCTTCAGCCGGCGCCATTTTCCAAAATGGCGCCGAAAAATGGCGGCGGCCATAGACGAACACGATTGGACGGCAGGAGGTCCTTCCGGACCCCCGCTGGACTTTTGGCAAGTCTCGTGGGGGTCAGGAGGCCCCCCACAAGCTGGCCAAAAGTTCCTGGAGGTCCAGCGGGGGTCAGGGAACGATTTCCCGCCGCAAATCGTTTTCGTACGGAAAATGGCGCCGGCAGGAGATCGACTGCAGGAGGTTGTTCAGCGAGGCGCCGGAACCCTCGCTGAACGACCTCCTGCAGTCGATCTCCTGCCGGCGCCATTTTCCGTACGAAAACGATTCGCGGCGGGAAATCGCTCCCTGACCCCCGCTGGACCTCCAGGAACTTTTGGCCAGCTTGTGGGGGGCCTCCTGACCCCCACGAGACTTGCCAAAAGTCCAGCGGGGGTCCGGAAGGACCTCCTGCCGTCCAATCGTGTTCGTCTATGGCCGCCGCCATTTTTCGGCGCCATTTTGGAAAATGGCGCCGGCTGAAGACAACAAGATTCAGGAGCAGGAGCCCGTTCCGGACCGCTGCCGTTCCGGACCGCCGCTGGACCCGCAGGTTATTTAACTCATTTGGGGGGGGTTCGGGAGGGTGGGGGATTTAATTTAAAGGGTCGGGGGTGGGTTTTAGGGGGTTTTAATGTGCCGGTTTTGCGATTTTTAGATTTTTAGATTTTTCACGATTTTTCACGATTTTTCACGATATTTTACCCCCCCAAACGGCAACAATACGATTCCCTCCCCCTCCCAGCCGAAATCGATCGTTAAGACGATCGAGGACACGATTCACATCCCTAGTATGTGTTCAATTTTCTCCCCTACATTATGCTCCCAGGAACACCATTTTTAACTCTGCCCTAAAATATTGATCTTGGGAAATGGTTGAAAATCCACTTAAGGTGCATAAACCTGTGCAAAGCCCATTTCCAAAGTTGTAGAACTGATATTCCCTTTTAGGGGTAAAAGAAGAGCATCAGATCATATGGAACCATGGGCATCATCAGAGAGAATGGGGCAGGAGGGTGTTGGGAAACTCTTCGTCCCCAACATTCTTTTGCACCTTCAGATGGGGTAGGTGGGGATGGGAGATCTGAGGGAGGGGAAGGTGACACATAGGTCATTGGTACCCCTTATCTGTTCTCGGAGCGAGAAGAGAGGAGGACATCAAGCCTTGGATCCCCTTCTCAGCTTCCCAGGTGTAGTCTGAGGACCAAAGGCAGAAAGAGGAGTTCATTTTTTCCAGCGGCAGATCCTTTATTCACTGGAAGGGTGAGGGTCAAGACATTGGCAGGTGCATTCGTTTTCCAGTGCTTCCAAAACAAAGCTAACTACACCTCTTGAGGTATAGTTAACTGTGTTTGGGTTTCCTCAAGTCACACAGCTTAACATGATGTGCCATAACCCATTTTCAATATTAATGTGCTTTTACATGAATTTACCATGAAAGGCAATTCATGAAAACATTTTATATGTTATAAAGTATTTGGGGGGATGTTAGCAGTCATACAAATGTATATGTTACCATTAACACACATCAATGTGATTTAGAGGCTTTTAATATGCACAAATACAGATATTTAACATGTTAGTGTAAACAGACACATCAATCTTTACAAATTTACCCAAAGTGGACACAAGGATTTACAAATGCTGATACATTAGCCAAACTGAGATTATTTACAGTACATTAGAACAAGAACATTTAAGAAGAAATCTAATTACATTATACAAATAAGTTAACAGCCTCTACAGAGATCTCACAAGGGATCTATTTAATATGGCAGCTATAAAAAAAAAAAAAGGGACCAACTTTTATGATTAAGGGAGAAACAATTTCCTCACTTTCAAATAAAATGTATTTTTTACCTACAGAACATTAAAATTATAGAAAATACCAATCAGCTACTCAGTCAATTTAGCCCTTCCCTCCTGGGTAGTAGCCCTAGGAGACACATCCTTGGTAAGAGAGGACATGATGAGTGAGGTGATAAAATTTGCAGATGACACATGTTATGCTCCGCGGCTGCAGACGGCTGCGACCGCTGCTGCTCACCTCTCTTTTCACTACCTTGGCTTTGTTGGGCAAACTCGCGGCCTCTGCCAGCTACCACCGGCCTTCCGGCCTTCATTCCTGGGCCTACCTGAGCAGCATGGACACTGCCATCTTACCCTCGGGGTTCCCTAGGCACGTGTGCACGCTCCCCAACCTGCTTTAACCACGTCATGGCAGGAACCTCGGGAGCGTCCCCATCAGATGACGTCACTCAACTCTGATATTTAAACTCGCCAGCCCAGACAGCCGGCGACTTGGCAACGAGTTCACTTGCTGCATCTACCTACTCTCCTTCAGCATTGTTCCGGTTCCTGTTCCCATGGTGTGAGACTATCGGGTACCCACTCCTCGGGGGCCCTTTCTTGTCTCTTGGCTAGCCTCTCCATGGAGGGCCTTTCACCCAGACTCCTGCTTGCCTCACTTCCCAAGGCTTTCTACAGAACTACTACTTGTCTTCAGTTGCTGTGAGTACCATGCTGTGGAACCTGTTGTGATATCTACGTGGGAACCTTCTCCGGTGTACCCTGCTCTGCGGACCATTGCCATGAGGAGCCACCTCTGGGTCTACCCTGCTCTGTGGACCCGTGCCATGATATCTCTAGAGGGACCCTTGCCGGTGTACCCCGCTCTGCAAGACCACTACCGTGATCTCCCACCAAGGAACCCTCTTGCATATCATCTCTATGGACCCAGTGTGTGTATTTATTTATTTATTTATTTTTAACTTTTATATACACAACATTCCTGTATAAAATACAAATCACACCGGTTTACAATAAAAACATAACTTCGCCTGTGAGTGTTACATAGAACAATCAACAAATTATATTAAAAAGCATACATTACCTTTGTCAGAAATGTAAAACAATTATAAAGTAGAAATTGTTAACAAGGGAATAAAGATAACAAGGGGAATATTTAAAACTAGGGGATGCATGAAGGGGTGCACTGCACAAAGGGGAGTGCCCCTTTGTCGCGCCCCTTTGGCATGCGACGCACGGCGCGCAGCGCCTGCTGGCTTGGCGGTTTTAACGGATCAGTTAAATAAAATATTATAAAATATTAAAATATTTCAGTGACTGTATATTCTCCCCAGCATCCCCGCTCCTCAGGGAGTGCCATAACTATTGCCTGACTCTAGTCATATGAGCTGAATCTGATGTCAGCTCTGTGCTGTCATTTCGTGGCCTGACTCCTGTGGTCACTCTCTCTTCCTCCATCTACACCACTGCAGTATATCATCCTGCAGCCGAGGTTCCGCCTCCCGATGGTGAGGCTCAGCGGAGTTCCACCCCTGAGCGGTACCACCTCTCACCTTGGTCAAAGGGCCCACTTACTTCAAATCCTAACAACATAAAATTATTCAGAGTAGTTAAATCACAAGTGGATTGTGATAAAATATAAGAGGACCTTGAAATACTGGAAGATTGGGCAGACATATGGCAAATGAAATATAATGTGGATAAATGCTAGGTGAAGCATAAATGATGAGATTGACATAATTGGCATATCAGAGACCTGGTGGAAGGAGGATAATCAATGGGACAGTGCTCTATCAGGGAACAAATTATATCACAATGATAGGGAGGATGTGGGCACTTTATGTCCGGGAGGGTACAGAGTCCAACAGGATAAAGATCATACAAGAGACTAAATGCTCAATAGAATCTATATGGGTAGAAATCCCATGTGTGTTGGGTAAGAATATAGTGATAGGCACTATTGTTCACCTGGACAAAATGGTCGGACAGATGATGAAATGCTAAGAGAAATCACGGAAGCTAACCAATTTGGCAGCACAGTAATAATTGGAGATTTCAATTAACCCAAAAGAATAGGGAACCAAAAGTTCACTCTATTCAATAGCGGTAAACCCTATATTGAAGGTGTCAGCAAGCTAGATGTTGTTTCTACAAAGAGACCAACTGGTCTTTTCTATCATTCACCTTCATTTTATCTAATTTTTCAGAAAAAAGAGCAAAAACCTTTTATTATTTTATAAATCTTCATAATGTCCAAAAATTTCTTTCTTCATAGGGCCTCATTTTCCACGCCACTCACACGTGATAAGGGACCTTTCGCACGCGAAACGTCCCTTATCGCATGCGATACCAGGATGGGGGTGGAGTCTGGGCGGAGTCGGCCCCGGAAGAGGAGGAGTCGGGGCGTCACCGAGGCCGACTCTGCACCAATGCCGCGGACAGCGAAAAGGTAAGTGCCTTTTCGTGGCAGCTTTCGCTCCCAATAGCTACACCTCCTATGGTGGCGCTATTGGGTGCGAAACCGGCAGCGATCGCACTGCGACGGTGCAATCACTGCCAGCTAGCCCAGGCCCTTCCCCCTTTTCGGCCCCCCGCCCCTCATCTTCTAAAGTATCGCAGGCCTGCGATACTTTAGAAAATGAGGCCCATAGTGTCCTTATTTTTTATGTCCTTATTTTTAAGTATAGTGAATTTTTGGTTCCATCTTCTTTTTAGATTTCAATTACCCCAGTATTGACTGGCTAAATGTAACATCAGGACATGTTAGAGACATAAAGTTCCTGGATGTGATAAATGACTGCTTCATGGAGCAATTGGTTCAGGAACCAATGAGAGAGGGAGCTATTTTAGATTTAATTCTTAGTGGAGTGCAGGATTTGGTGAGAGAGGTAATGGTGGTGGGGCCAATTGGCAATAGTGATCATAACATGATTAAATTTGTGTTGCGCTGGAGGTGGACCCTTGGCCTGGTGCAGGATTGGTATGGCCCTCTGGTCGGACCCAGAGAGCACCTGCCACCAGGAGGTGGAGCATATGAGGAGACAGAGGCTAGCTGGAGTTTCGCCAATAACAGTCCGGGGTTTCCGCAGGTTGAGTCCCGGGCCAGGGAATCATGCAGCCGGCACGCTCAAAGCAGGAGTAACTTCTGGAATAAAGGTAGGGGGGGGGAGTTTAGATAGGGCTGGGGGGGTGGGTTAGGTAGGGGAAGGGAGGTGAAGGTTGGGGGAAGGGGAAGGAAAGTTCCCTCCGAGGCTGTTCTGATTTTGGAGCGGCCTCGGAGGGAACGGAGGCAGGCTGCGCGGCTTGATGCACGCAGGCTGCCGATTTTGGGCAGCCTTGCGCGCACCGACCCCGGATTTTAATGGATACGCACGGCTACGTGCGTATCTATTAAAATCCCGCGTACTCTTGTTTGCGCCTGGTGAGCGAACAAAAGTATGCGTGTGCGTAACTTTGTAAAATCTACCCCTTAGTGTAGCTAGGTTTAAAATAGGATTGGATAAGTTCTTAGGGAGAAGTCCATTACCTGCTATTAATTAAGTTGACTTAGAGAATAGCCACTGCTATTACTAGCATCTGTAGCATGGGATAGACTTAGTTTTTGGGTACTTGCCAGGTTCTTATGGCCTGGATTGGCCACTGTTGGAAACAGGATGCTGGGCTTGATGGACCCTTGGTCTGACCCAGTATGGCATGCTCTTATGTTCAAATGTTTCTGGCTAAATGCTTCTGAATATGGACCACATAGGGTTTTTCTAACATATGCAGGTCCTGTGAGCCAACTTTTTATTTTTTAACAAATTGCTGTTTTTATTAATCAAAGTTAATATGCTTCCTGAATTTGGGTGATTTAAGCTTTATGTTCTTGTCATTTTAACAACCATTGACTTAACCACTTCATCTTTTTCTCTGTGCCTGACTTTCAGTCTCATTTCTTCTATACAATGTAATGGAGATGAAACAATGGAAACAGATGGAGAGAGAAGGTAAAACAGAACTAAGCACAATATTGATAGTCTTTGGAATAACTGAAGCATCAATAGCCTGTGTAGAAAATTTGTTTCTAATATACTATTCCTTAGCAAGAACTCAAAGGTGAAATTTCAAAACATTCCACGCGTAGAAATTAACATTTGCGCATATAGGTTACCCCGACTTGTGTATTCTGTATTTTATAAAAGTCCAAAATATACATGGATTTTCACTTTCATGTGCATATAAACAAGTGCAGAAAAGAAGTGGTCTAATGGCATTCCCGGGCAGGGCCAGCAGTTATATGCAAAGGTTGCTATTTTAAAAGTCACTCACGTATGCTTGCCAACTTACTAATATATGTTTACAGCCGCTAATTATCTCAGGTAAGTGAAATTAAACATGTTTTTAGTGTAGTACTGACTGGGTGGGAGGTCTGGGGGGGAGTTCAGGCTGAAGAACCAGGAGGGTTTCGATGACCTGGAGAAGGAATGGGCAATGTGGTGGACTAATTGGTTAAAAAGGTAATTTCACTTATGCATGTTTTAAAATACTATGGTTTATGAGTGCAAATTTCTGACTTATACGAGTAAGTCCAACTTTATTATCCACGCATAAAATATATGTGTGGATACTTTTAAAATAGGTAGGTAAAATAGGTAGGTAAATTGTGCATGTTCAATGCATTGAAATGTGTGGTTTCAATGCATTACATGTATTTATTCCCATGTTGGCCTACATTGCATATGCTTATTTTATAATATGGGTGTAGGTGATACATGCATGTAATAAAATGGTAAAACTACGCTTGGCCAGTGGCCACATATAAGTGTATATGTCACTGTGCATGGTTTGAAAGTTATCCTCCCTGTGAATTGGGCTCTTTGATAAAAAAAAAAAAATATGCATAAAAGATAAACTCAAAGCAGTTATTTATTTAGAAGTCCCAAAGGATATATCCTAGTAGTTCTTTGCACTCTATGCATCTATTGAAAACAGATATTCACTCCCAAAGGAGAAATAGAGCATAATATTGATATAAGCTATCCAGCTACTATAATTCTGGGTGTTAGCTTCTCATATATGAAATTTTAGTTAGCAGTGGCATTATACTCTTTACAGAAAATAGCATCCCTGCTCGGTTTCCAGCATTGTCTTCAATGCATAACACTTGCTTATCAAATCATGGACAGCATAAAGTAATTCGTATTACAGCAGTCTATTTAATTGTTAATTGGAGCCAAGTAATTACATTTTGAGCTGTTCTTTTACTTTTTTTCTAATTAAAAGTAAACATTTCTTTGATTTTCTCCCCCAAAAGTAACTTTGAAGAAAGCCTAATTAAAAAATAATAGTAAAGATTATTCCCTTTTAATCAGCGGTGCCTTTCTAAGCTGTCCTGATTGGAAACAGAAAAGACATATTTCATTTATAGCAAATCTCAGTGCGAGAGCTGGCCACTATTCAGATTACTTTTAAAATGAGCACTCACTTAACTCGACAAATACATTTGTGATTTTCAGCAGTACAGAAAGCACTCAGCTCTTTTGAAACAAGAAAACAGTCTGTACATTTCTTAGAAAAAAGAAGAATCTGAGGTCAGAAATTTAAAAAAATCCAGCAGTGTGATATGTTAAGGGAAAAACGATGAAATCAGAATTTCTATTTGTGTGCAAAAGCTTTAATTTTGTTTTTTACTTCTGAATATAGACGTGTAATTTCCAAATTAAATTTTTCACTGATAGAGCAAAAGACAGTAAATCAACACTTACTGTATGTAAAAGCATTTTTACTTGTATGCTCTGTGAGTCCTCTTGCTGCCATATCCTCTTTGTTTTTCTCCTATATCTCATCTGTCCTAGCAATTTTTCCTTCTGGTCATCAGATTTTTGAACCAACTCTTTTCCCTAATGTTGACTTTCTAATCCATCTTCTATTGAGGATCCTTTCTTGCCTACTTCAACCCCTGGCATTCCTTCTTCTCTCAAACCATCTTCCCTTATTTTGGGGGACTTTATCTTCCATGTTGAGGATCCCTCTGACTCTTTTCCTTCAAAGTTCATTGCCTTGACCTCCTCAATTTACGTTCAACTATATTATCCTGCTTCTACTCACCAGCATGACCACTTGTCCAGGTAAAAAGTACTCAGTGGACCATAAAAGTGTTCTACCCAATCAGAGGGTTATACCTTACATGTAGCATCACAGAGAGATCACGTGACACCTTGAGTGGGTAGAATGTGACTTGCCTAGTTCTGATCTCCCCTGTCTCATTATCCATCCCCATCACATCTTTTAGCCATTTTGCAACCATTCAGTGGGTTGTGGGTACCTGCCTAACATTCCTGCTCTCTGATAGTAGCATGGTGACCATTTTGTGAAGAAAGACAGACAAGGAAAAGGAGAAAGCTAAATCAGGAGTTAGAGATGTGGGGCTCACCAATCTTAAAACAGTGGTTGTGGAAGCCCTGGTTCCTGAATTTCAGAAAATTGTCAATAAGCTGGAAGACTTTACTGCCTGCATGACTTCATTTGAATCTCGCTGTGCAGAAGTGGAACAACGAGTATCAGACAACCACGATGCTATCCACTCAGCCCATGAGGATCTACAAGGATTATGGACCTGGCTCCAGCAACAAGAAGGGCAGCTAGAAGAGCTTGAAAATCGCTCTCGCCACAATAATTTAAGGTTTGTTGGCCTCCCTGAGTCGCTGGGTGATAAAGAGCTGAGACTGTTTTTGGAAAATTGACTGTTGAGTGTCTTGGGCCTAGCAACAATGAGGGGGTCACTCAAAACTGAGAGGCCCATCGTCTTGAAGGCTAGTGGGACAATTCTGAATGCCCGAGGGTGGTAATTGCTAAAATTCTCAATTTTGTTTACAAGTCAGACATTCTGCAGGCGATTCGCAATGGAAAAACCTTGACATACAACAATATCAAAATCTTGGTGTTTCAAGATTATTCATCAAAATTATAGCCCGGGGAGAGAGTTTGCTCCAGTCTATAAGTGACTGTCTTCTCTGGGAATTGGATTTACCTTGTTGTATCCAGCAAAATTGCATGTGTCCTCACCCAGAGCGCTAAGTGATTCCTCTCTGTGGCTGAGGCCCTTAAGTTTACAGACAAGATGACAGCGGCGAAAACATCAGAGCCAACATGAGCACAGAGATCTATCATATTTTGCATAGATGTGGCTAACAGATTTGAATATCTTGGTTTCACATGCAGTATTTTGTTTTGAACTGGCCCCTTCTCTGATATTTCATTTGTGTGGATTTATATGATTTTTCTGCTATGGATCTTCTCAGTCTCTGGGTTCCAATGGATTTTTGGGGTAATCCTTGAATCGGGAATCCAAGGAAGGCACTGAAGATTTGTTTTTATCTTTTTATTTTTATTTCAGCTTGACTGGGTATCTGTGCAAGTTTAAACTCAGTTTATTTTTTTCAACGCGACTATAGAGTACACAGTGCTTTTGTTTATTGAAGTATGGTTTGGCAGCATGCATGCTTTTTTACTTAATTGCACATCACTCTCTGAACTTGTTTTGGTTGTACTTTTGGACTCTTTTCGTGGAAGTTGGGAGCCTCATTTGATGGAAGGGAAAAGTACACGGAAGGGCCCTGAGTCCCGCCAGGACCGGGTCCACGCAAGCCAGCGTCACAGCCGAGAACTCGGACACTCGATCCCCAATTCCTGGGTGATAAAGGGGATAAGAGGCTCCAGTTCCTCCCTCCGGAATAGACGAAGAACTCGGGGGTCATCCCACTCTAGAGGGGGAGGAGTTTCAACAAAATCTGGATCCTGATCTAGGTCCGGGACAGTCAGGGAGCGGGGGGATCCGGAGGGGGAGAACCCCCAGGACCACCCACACCAAATAGACCCCTGCACATCCAAAACCATGGGAGTGGACGGGATGGCAATTCGAGGAAGTTTAAGAAGAGGGGGGCATGGGAGGGGGTCCAATTCCTCTTGCAAGCTGGCTTAATAGGATTTGTGCATTAAGAGCACACATTCTGAAGAAAAATGAGGGGGGAGTGGGGAATAGAGGAAGTGGGGGTCAGGACCTGCATCCGGAGACTGCACGAGGTTCAAATTGGGGGGGGGGGGGGACTCAAAAAAAATCTGGATCCTGTGAGTCCTGCTGCCCCAAAACAGGAGCAGCAGAGAAACCAAAAAAGACCGCCGTTCCCACGGTTTGTCAGCCCGGGAACAGTGCGGCCATACTCTGTCTCCTGTATGGAAATCAACAGAGTCCAATATATATATATATATATTTTTTAATTGATAAATAATAAATAGTTGCTTGATCCAATAAGTTTAGAGAACAAAGAAAGCCCCAAAACAGGGGCTAAGCAAAAGAAACAGGGAACCTCAGGGTGACTTGTCGCATCTGCTGGAGACAGACAAATACTGAAGGGCTGCAGGGTAGGCTCTGTCCTGATATAGGATACCCTTTCAGTTTTGGTCAGTCTCCATCTGCTGGACAGGAGGCTCAACCCATGGTCTGGACTGATCAGGGTACGTACAGGGAAGTAATAAATGTATTTACTTTTCTGATGTATTCATCAGGAATAACAAATTAGGAGTCAAAGTTTATTTATTTAATATGCCGCAGTTCTTTTAAAAATATCAAAGCTTTCACAGCAGAGTTAGCTATCTGACAACCAGGATTCACGGAAAGATCCTCTCCCCTTACCAGCAAGATCATTTCAATTAATTAGTCTACACAAAACGATAGCACTTCAGGCATTTCCAAAAAGACACCAGTCATTACTCACACTTAAACAGAGAGTTTGTTACCCTGAGCAGGTTCCATTCCATGCCTGATGAAAAATTCATTCTGCAAGCTGTGTCCATGCTTCCTCCTAGGGCTCCAAAAAGAGAAGCGAGGCATCAACACCTATGAGCTACTTCGTTTACTGGCTGGAATCCATGGCAAAACCAGTTGGATCCATTATAAAACCCTGCTGGAGCAAAAGTCTGCAGGACTACAGAGAGGAAAAGGCTTGGTCCCACTGAACTTCCTCTAGGATAAAAACTAAACAATAGAAACTTCCCAAGAACTGGAACTCCTCCTACTAGGGTCCTTTCCTGGGGGAATTTTGTGCAAAAGCAATTAAAATTCTGCGCACAAAAACTTAAAAGTTTTGAAAATTTTTGTATACTTTATATTGGTCAAAATAACACAATATACATGACAGTCTTTAAGTAATAAATTTAAAATTTTATACTTAAAGATGCAGAGTTTTAAATATTTTGAGCAGAATTTTCCTAGACGTTCACTGTAAGAGTGTTCCTTCCACCCTTTCTCCCTACTCCCCTGTCCAGTCTCCTTTGACTTTGTGGTTTCAGGCCCTAAGTCCTCCACCTGCCACTATATCTCCCCTCCCCCTCTAGGCTCAACCCCTCCCCCTCTATCTCAACTCCCAAAGTTTGACCCCTCTCTCAGTACTGCCCCTCACCAGGCTCTCTCTGTCCCTCTCTCTATCTCTGTCAGACATACACACACACACACTTATAGGCCTGGATTTTCTAAGTTCGCAGAAAATCCGGCGGTAATGGGGGGCAGGGGGGAGAAGCGGAGGGTGGGCCTGCGAAAGCCAGCAGCAATCGCACCTGCGTGGTATGATCGCTGCCAGCTTTCGCACCCAATAGTGCCACCGTGAAAGGTGGCGCTATTGGGCGCGATACTGGTGGCGATAAGAGTCTTACCTTTCACCGTCAGCGAAGTCGTCACAGAGTCCACTCCCTCTGCTTCAACGGCAGGGGAGAAGAAAAACTGATACTACACGCATATCCAGCATAGCTCCCTGCTTCAACAGCAGGGGAGAAGAAAAACAACCAATAAGGGCTGAATAACACAGTCTGGGTAAAACAAATAAGCATGGGTGTAGCTTGCTTATTGCGGCGGTTACTTCCCCTACTACCCGTAACTAATCAAGCTTGATATTTCACTTGGATGCAGCTCCATCACTGCTCTCTACATTAATGGTGGGGGTGGAAGGGAAATAGAACCAAAGAGCTAAGAGAAACAGATAAGTATGAGAAAAAAAAATGTGTGAAGCTTGCTGGGCAGACTGGATGGGCCGTTTGGTCTTCTTCTGCCGTCATTTCTATGTTTCTATGTTTCTATGATGCCACCCCGACTCCTCCCCTTCTGGTGCGGACTCCGCCCCGACTTAGATACCGCATGCGAAAAGGGACTTTTCGCGTGCGATGTCATTGGAAAATGACCCCCATAGGTTCTCTCTCTCTCTTTCTAGTGCACATACATACCCCCTCATACAGGCTCCCTCTCTCTCTCATACATATACACATCTCAAACATGACAAAAATGAAGCAGGCCCAGGCATGCCGTGTGCAGAGGCCATCCCGCTCATGGCACACCAGGGCCTGCCAAATTCTGCGTAGATTCTGCCCAGCTGCTCAGGAGGAGAATTCTGTGGGAATTCTGCACTCCACATTAGCACTGAATTCCCACAGAACTAAGCTCTGCTACAACTAACTGACTTTTTACAAGCCACTAACTACGTGGACCCTTTCCAGTCTGGATTCAAACCTACTGGACTAGTTAGCCTGATCAGTGATTTGTGTCACTAATTAGACTATGGTCAATCTACACTGCACTAACCTCATCCTCTGGCAACAAATATCAGAGCTTAATTATGCACTGAGAGAAAAATAATTTTCTCTGATTAGTTTTAAATGTGCTACTTGCTAACTTCATGGAGTGCCCCCTAGTCCTTCTATTATCTGAAAGAGTAAATAGTTTATTCACATTTACCCATGCTAGACCTCTCATGATTTTAAAGACCTGGATTTCATTGCCAGAAGATGTGGTGAAAGTTGTTAGTGTAGCTGTGTTTAAAAAAATTTTGGACAAGTTCCTGGAGGAAAAGTTCATATACTATTATTAAGATGAAGCTGCAAAATACCATTGCTTATCATGGGATAAGCAGCATGGAATATATTTACCCTTTGAGATCCTGTAAGGTACCTATGACTTGGGTTGGCCACTATGGGAAACAGGATACTGAGCGTGATGGTCATTTGATCTGAGCTCATTTGTGATTTCACAAACATACTTGGTTTTCTTGCAATTCTAACTTACCTCAAATCCTGCACATCTGGTGTTTACTTCTTCCATTTTGTTGTACAGTCATATTGTTAGACTCTGGCCACCTCCCCAGACTCACTGGCATCGGACATTTACCATGTGGCAAGGAACTGCCACTAGATGCTCTGTTACGTGCACTTCTGGGACCCGGCAGAGGGACGTATAGGTGTGCACATGCCTATGTGCACAATTCAGGCGCGCATTGGCAGGAAAGCTGGGTAGTAGCCCAATGATGATGTCACATGCTCCTGACTATAAATATCTACTTGGACCCTGATTCCTTGCCTTAGCAACAGGTTCCTCTTGGCCTGTTCTTGGCCCCTGCCTTGCATGCTTTGTGTATGGTTTTGGACTCTTCCTCTGCTTGTCTGACCCTGAACATTTCTGGATTCCACTTGTCCTCTGCCCACTCTGACCCTGGAACTTCTATTGGACTCTGTTGCTTACTGCCTGCTTCAATCTGTGCTTCAACATGGATTCCCTATGCTCATGGTAAAGGTAGACATTTGGGTTCTCCTGTGCAGCACCTTTGCTATCTTACCACATAGAGGTCCACACCACCTACAGTCAATCCAAAAGGGTTTATGGAGGGCTGCCACCCTGACATCAGCAGGAGCTGCCCTCCTAACAGTTTGCAGAGGCCATGGACCCAGCAGAGCTCACCGTGCTCCATGCAATCTCTGGTATGGGGCAAAGTATTCAAGAGCAACAGAGCATACTAGACCAAATTATGGGAGTCTTGGAAAGATTGACAGTCTGGACATATGCACTCTCTCCACTGTTGGTACCACCTGTAGCATCTCTACTACCAACCCCAGCACCCCCCACTCCGATGCTTGCACGATTACCTCATCTGCTGAGGTATCACGGTGACTATGGGAATGTCAAGGGTTCATCAGTATCATATGCACTACCTTGCAGGCAACTCTCTTCCCTACCAATAAAGCTAGGGTAACATTCATATTATTTCAACTGGGAGGGACCACCCTCACCTGGGATTTCCCACTGTGGGAGCAGGAAGATCTTATTTTGGCAAACCAAGATCAATTTCTCCATAACATTCACCTCATTTTCAATGAGCTAGGATGAACATCTTCAGCTGCATTTGATATTTTACAGATCTGCCAGGGTTCCTGAACCATGGGGAAATATGCGGCCATTTCGGACCTTAGCCTCAGAGCTACAATGATGTGACAACAGCTTGGTAGCTATCTTTTGGCAAGGCCTATTGGAGACCATCAAAGATAAGTTAGTGGGGTGATAAATACCCAAGTCACTGGAGGAGCTCATTCGCTTGGCCAGTCAGCTAGACCTCTTCCTCCATGAGTGTGCCTAGGAGTGGTCAGGACCATTCAGCCAATCCATATAGCACTGCAGCTTCAGTGAGCCGTGGTCCCCTGTGGAGCACAGGCACCTCCTGATCCCATCGAGGAACCATTGAGGAAGGTAGATCTCCTTAGAATCACCGCATAATAATGTCATTGATGGAGAGGTTTGAACCTGTGTTTATATTGCACTTGCCCCAGTCATTAAGTAGCCCAGTGTCCTATCAAGCTGGGAAACTTCTGGGCATAGGAATGGTAGGGGAGGTAACCCTAGGTCGACAAAGTTCCTCTCCATAGCTCCTATTGCCAGTAAGCCTGTCCATGAACAGTGCTGTAATACATTTACAGACTCTCCTGGATTACGGTGCAGCCAGAAGCTTTATAGATGAATCAGTTGTACACCAGTACGGCATTCCTACGGAACCATTGGAGACACCACAAGTGGTGTCTTCCATCTCTGGCAAACCCCTGTCCACGTGATCACCAAGACTATGACTCTGCTTCTCATGTGTAGTCATCCTCTTCATCAAGTGTCCATCCATCTGTACATTCTACCCTAGGATGTGAATGCAGTAATTGTTGGCCTGCCCTGGCTGTCCCAACATCAGCTCCAGTTTGACTGGGGATCCTTAGAAATCTCCAAGTGGAGTCCTACCTGCCAGGAACAATGCATATCCAAAATCTTGGCCTCCTCTCTTGAACTTTGTCAGCCACACCTACCTTGCCTGGATTGCCTACTCGTTAGGTAGACTTTTCTGATGTCTTTGGTAAAAGGCCAAGGTCTTACCACTGCATCTGGTCTTTTGCTGTCCTATTGACTTGATACTGGGGAAGATGTCTCCCAGGGGCAGGGTTTATATCTGGTCCTCTCCATAGACCGAGGCTATGACACAGTATATTCAAGACAACCTGAAAAGGGGCTTTATCTGCTCTTCCTCCTCCTTGGCAGGGGCTGGATTCTTCTTTGTGAGGAAGAAATTGTTAGGATTTCCAGCCATGGCCACCCATGGCTGGCCCCCCCTACCTCCGTCCATGGTGTTAGGACCGCCACCGGCACTCTTGCAGCAGCAGGGAAGCGTCCTCGATGCAGGCTGTTGGCCTCTTCCTGCCTGGTTGTCCCAGCAGCTGACTTCCTTCTGCACTCCATGGGGGGAGCAATGACTCTCGACCTCCTCTTCGTGACATGGAGTCACATGCCAGCACTTCCTGTTTCAAGCTGCCTCCTTCCTAGGCACATGGATGTGCCTCCTGTTCTCTCTTAAAGGGACAACATCACCTTAAGCTATTTCAGCTGGTGGATGACGTCTGGGCTCAGGGACTATTAATAGGAGCCTCTTTCTCCCATTCTCTGACTTGGCAATGAGTCTGCTCACTTATGTGAGTTGTCTTGCTTCTCTGTGCTCTTGCTCCTGCTCCTGCATTCCTGAGTCCTGCTCCTGCCTTCACGAGTCCTGTCCCTGCCTGCCCACCCTTCCGAGTCCTGTTCCTGCTGCTCTTCCTCCGCTTCTAGACGGATATCTGGCTCCTGACCTCGGACTGGCAATTGATGATTCCTGGCTCCTGATCTCGGACTGGCGATTGGTGAACCTTCAGCTTCTGACCTAGTACATAACTTCAGCGATGTCATCATCTTCTAAAGGGCCCACCTCAGTCCAGCCGCTGGGGACCTGTGGGAGTTCGTTCCCTCAGGTAGTGTCAACTCCCCCTCAGGCAAAGGGTCCACAGCTCCTCTGACAACGCAACAGATTGCCAAGTCCATGGACCTGGCAGAGGCTTCGGCTCTTCAAGCCATTCCGGGCATGGTGCAAAAGATTATGGAGCAGCAGAAGGCCCTGGATTCTCTTGCCGCTGCAGTGGAAGGCCTGAACCAACGTTTGGACTCTGTCAGGCCTATGAATCCCGCTGTGCCATCAGTGCCTGTTACTGCACCGTCGACCTCTGGTTCCCTTCTGGTGATTCCTCTACCTGCTCCCCCACGCTTTTCTGGCGACCATCGCTCCTGTAGAGGCTTCATTAACCAGTGCAACATGCACTTCTGTTTACAACCAACCCTCTTCCCTGACGATGCCACAAAGACAACTTACATCTTGCCTCTCCTCGATGGGAAGGCCCTAGCCTGGGAGTCTCCCTTGTGGGAGCTCAAAGATCTCGTTTTACACAATTTGAGAGAGTTCTTGGATCTCTTCCATATCATCTTTGATAACCCCACTCACCAGGCGGCCTCGGGAGTGACTCTTCTACATCTATGTCAAGGTTCCCGAACACTTGCTGAATACATAATTGAGTTCCGAACCCTATCTTCGGAACTCCATTGGGATACCGCATGCTGAAGACCATCTTCCTTGAGGGGCTCAAACCTAGGATCAAGGACGAATTTGCAGCCCGCAACTTACCACAATCCCTGGACTCCCTCATTGACTTGACCAGGCGCATAGACAGACTCTTTCAAGAACGCTCCTAGGAGGTTCAGTTCTCCAAGAAAATTTCTAGTACCTTCAGATGCCCGTGACGTTCACCATCGCCGAAGGTTCAACCAGGCCCTTCAGGGTCTTCTGTAGAGGAACCCATGCAAGTGGGCTGGGGCAAACTCCCCTCTCAGGAACGCCATAGACGCATGCAAGGCGTTCTCTTCCTTTACTGTGGTGGTGCTGGGCATATCTTATCATCATGCCCGGTGAGTCTTGAAAACTCCTGGGCCTAGGATCTGAAGGAGGACTCTTCCTGGGCCTGGCATCCCTGTGCCTCCACTGACTCTGCAGGTCAAGTTGACTATAAGAGATCATGAATTCCACACCCTAGCCCAGGTGGTCTCAGGAGCTGGGGGTAATTTCATCATGAAGAGCTTGGTGGAACATGTCGAGATTCCACTCATCTGCGCCCAGGTTCCGTTTGTCCTCTCATTCATTCAAGGTGAACCTCTCCTGGGTCAGGTCACCCACATTAACATTCCCATCCAGATTCTCACTGGATTGCTTCATATGGAACATCTTTCCTTTCATGTCCTTGACCGGTCTATTCATCCCATCATGCTGGGGCTTCCCTGGCTCCAAGCGCATTGCCCCCAGTTCGACTGGAAGACACTACAATTGGTCCGCTGGGGTCCGGCCTGTCAAAACTCCCATCTCGATGTGCGGTGTCTCCCGGACACTGCCTGACTGCGACCACCCTTCCTCTTGGCCTACTCTCACAGTATGCCTCCTACGCAGATGTTTTTTCCAAATGAGAAGCTGAGACACCACCACCCCACCAGCCATTTGACTGTGCGATCAACCTGCTACCGGGTACCGAGCCTCCCCGGGTGTGCCCTTATGCTCTCTCACCCTTCGAAACCCAGGCCATGTCACGTTGCATATAGGAGAACCTGGACTGAGGATTCATCTGCAAATCGACCTCACCAGCAGGGGCTGGCTTCTTCTTCGTGGGAAAAAATGGATGGGATGCTCCACCCCTGTATTGAACTTCCGGGGGTTGAATGCTATATCCCTTTCAACGAAATTGCCTAATTCGTCGTGGTTCAGATTTTCCACGAACTTTGGGGAAAATTCGTTTTTCGGGTTTGTGCGGCGGGAGGGGTACATTTATTTAAAAAAAAAACCAAAAACCACCCCAACCCCTGTTCCATGTAATGCTCTTATGCAACGTATGTAACTACTGTTTTAATGTAAACCGATGTGATATGTATTTGCTACATGAATGCCAGTATAGAAAAATTCAAAATAAATAAATAAATAAATAACCCTTCAAATTTACTATATTACAATCCCCCCCACCATCCCAATTCCTCCCCAAGACTTACTAAAAGCCCTGGTGGTCCAACGGGGTCCCATGAGCGATCTCTCCCTCCGGGCCATCGGGCTGTCAGGCCTACTATGAATCAAAATGGTGCCGATGGCCCTTTGCCCTTATGTTGTCACAGGGGCCAACCAATGGCACTGGTAGCCCCTGTGACATAGTAAGGGCAAAGGCTATCGGCGCCATTTTGAATAATGGCAGCCGATGGCGCGAGTGCAGGAGATCGCTCCAGGACCCCTGCTGGACCACCAGGGACTTTTGGAAAGTCTTGGGGAGTCCCTGGTGGTCCAGCGGGGGTCCTGGAGCAATCTGCATTCACACTGTCGGCTGCCAGTGTTCAAAATGGCGCCGATAGCCTTTGCCCTTACTATGTCACAGGGGCTACCGGTGCCATTGGTCGGCCCCTGTCACATGGTAGGAGCACAAGATGGTGCCGGCCATCCATTGCTCCTACCATGTGACAGGGGCCGACCAATGGCACCAGTAGCCCCTGTGACATCATAAAAGCAAAGGGCCATCGGCACAATTTGATTTGTGGCAGGCCCGAAAGCCCAATGGCCGGGAGGGAGAGATAACTTGCGGGACCCTTCTGGACCACCAGGGCTTTTAGTAAGTCTTGGGGAGGGATAGGGATGGTAGGGGGTCCACAAATCACCTGAACTGAAACCCGACCAAACCCAGAAAAATGAAACTCATCTCTAGTTCCTCCGGAACCTGTGATACATCTAGCAATGGATTTTATCACTGATCTACCACCTTCTGCTGGCAATACCACTATGTGTATAATTGTGGACCAATTTTCAAAGATGGCTCACTTTGTACCTCAACATGGACTACCTTCCATTCAAGAGTTGACTGAATTATTTATTGAAACACGTCTTCCATCTACACAGACTTCCCTGACACATCCTTTCTGACCATGGGGTTCAATTTATTGCATGATATTGGTGATTGTTAGGCAAAAAATTTGGAATTATATTGTATTTCTTGACTGCCTACCACCCCCAATCCAATGAACAGACCAAACAGACAAATTAATCTCTAAAAGGATTCCTTTGATCTTATTACAACCAGTGCAAGAAAACTGGGCTTCTCTCCTTCCCTGGGCAGAGGGCTGCCATAACAATCATGTTAATAAAGCTACCAGATCCTCACTAGTTTTCCTGTCTATGGTAGGCACCCTCAGATACCCTTACCATTAGCTGTGTCTATAACATGCCCTGCTGCCAACCTGAAGGGTCAAGACCGAATCAACTTGTGGCAATCAATTCATCGCTGTTGGAGCAAGCTGCTACCCACACCAAGATCCAAGAGGACAAAAAAAAAAAACGATCTGCCACCATTTACAACATGGGAATCTCTTATGGTTAAACACCTAGAAGCTAAGACTTCACATGTCCACACTTAGATTTGCTCCTCGCTTTGTAGAGCCATTTCTGGTGGTACACCAGGTTGGGAGTGTGTCCTACAAGCTAAAATTTCCACCCACACTTCACGTCTACGATGTATTCCATATCTCCTTTTTAAAGCCTGCCATTTTGGCCTGGCTGTCAAGACCTCCATTCAATTTAAAGTTGCCAAAATTCTTGATCAAAGAAGAATAAGAAACTCCAGTATCTCATAGCCTGGAAAGGCTACGGACCTGAGGTGAATTCCTGGGAACCAGCGTCCAATCTACAGGCTTCTTTGTTAATAGGGGAGTTTCACTGCCAATTTCCCTTTAAGCCTGGGCCCAGAAGATTGGGGAGATTCTGTTAGACTATGGCCACCTCTCCAGACTCACCAGCATCAGATGCTTACAGCATGACAAGAAACTGCCATTAGACACTCTTTTACATGTACTACTGGGAGCCAGTAGTATGGATAACATTAGCTCGGACTCACCCAATCTCTCCCAAGCTTTATATTTTAGCAAAGACTCCTATGACAACTCAAGAATCAAAGGCTATCTATTTCCATCAACAATATTTTGAGCTTGGAAATCAGTTTGCAATATAGCAGGAGGTGCATTTCATTTGTCTCCATTTATCATATGTCAGGCTCAAATTTCTCTCAGAGAAATAAGCAATGTAACACATCTGCAGACGTTTTTTTTTTTTTTTTCAGAGGATATACTTTCAGTAGGTTTTCCTTATTTTGGCTCCTGGGCATTTCTTACAGCTTTCATCATGAAGGAAGGTGCTTTTTCAGTACTTGGAACTTCTGTAGCTTCCTAAGTTTCTGTGACATTTATTAGGAAACGATGATGTATCCAAGCAACATTTAACAGAATCAGGCAGAAGGCAACTCTAAAAATGATTTTATTACATTAAAGCAAAATCCAATTTACATTAAATTCTCTGTAGTCTCCTTGAATAACAAACAGCCCTACCCCAGTGTTTTGCATACCAGGTGCTTTTTCTGCTGTGCAAAATATCTGGAGTATTCCTAAACCCAGCTCATCCAAAGTGACTTTAAATATATGTAAGGTTTTAATATTTTTAAATAAAGGAAATTGATTTTAGCAGGGGAAAACTAGCTTCTGCTTGCTTTTTCCCACAAGGAAACTACTTACACTGCTCAAGGATTTGAAATGAGGTAATCTGAACCAATTGTTTCAAGACATTACTTTTTTTTCTTGCTGTTAGTACAACAGATTATACAATTAACTGGAATCCCCTCTCCTGCCTATTATCAATACTTGCAAATTAGACACTTGACTCTGGGGTCTGATAACAGAATATTCTATCAGGCAACCCTCAGAATAACTCACTATGCTCAGCCATTTTAAGTTGAAAGGCTTTATTTAGAGATGGCATTTATGCCTGCAAGATGTTTATATGTTTGCTTTAACAACCATATAGCAAAGCATAAAAGAACGTTATTGGGATGGGTTCAATGCTGAGTTCTAGAATAAGATTTGGAAATTTGTTATGTACAATCCCTCTTCATTTAGTAAATCCTTAATTCAAAAAAGTAAGCTGAATGCATAATGCTCCCATGATCAGAATAAGGCAGAGGACATGCTGTGGTGCAGAATTCTTTGTACAATATAGAGCAATGACTGCTCCGGATCAGAACCAAACAATATTGAATCACAGTTCATAGATTTCAGGAAGACAATGAATCATTGTGTTAAGGAATCTTTAGCAATTGCAGAGGATTCAGAGAGCAGAGAGGAACGTTGAATAGCAATAAAATGGAGCAGGGAACTGGGGAAAGAAACATCTTTATGTCAGGCATGGTATCAAGTAATAGAGTATAAAGAAACCACTATGGTAGACAAAAGAAATAGTTTAAAAAAAAAAAAAGTAATAGAAAGAAATATCCAAAAATGTTTCAATGCATTGCTCAAAACTTTGGGTAAGGAAGAAGGATTTGGATATTAGGGATGTGCAGAGCAAAATTTTATGTTCATATTTTTTATGTCCGAAAGGGGGTCCCACTTGCGGCCAATATGGACATAAAAAAAATCCAATGAGTTGGGTATATGTACATATGTGCAAAAAAAAAAATTAAACCCCCTCACCCTCCTTAATCCCCCCCCCAGACTTACCACAACTCCCTGGTGATCGAGCGAGGAGTGAGGACGTCATTTCTGCAATCCTTGGCGAGAAGCATGTGACGTCGGTGGCACGTCGAGTGACGCGGCGTCACGTGATTCCCGGCTCGTTCGCGCCGGACGGCTCGTTCGGCCCAAAAAGAACTTTTGGCCAGCTTGGGGGGGCCTCCTGACCCCCCCAAGCTGGCCAAAAGTTCTTTTTGGGCCGAACGAGCCGTCCGGCGCGAACGAGCCGGGAATCACGTGGCGCCGCGTCACTCAGACGCGACGTCACGTGATTCCCGGCAAGTTCGCGCCGGACGGCTCGTTCGGCCCAAAAAGAACTTTTGGCCAGCTTGGGGGGGCCTCCTGACCCCCTCAAGCTGGCCAAAAGTTCTTTTTGGGCCGAACGAGCCGTCCGGCGCGAACTTGCCGGGAATCACGTGACGTCGGCGTCACGTGATTCCCGGCTTGTTCGCGCCGAACGAGCCGTCCGGCGCGAACTTGCCGGGAATCACATGACGTCGCGTCTGAGTGACGCGGCGCCACGTGATTCCCGGCTCGTTCGCGCCGGACGGCTCGTTCGGCCCAAAAAGAACTTTTGGCCAGCTTGGGGGGGTCAGGAGGCCCCCCCAAGCTGGCCAAAAGTTCTTTTTGGGCCGAACGAGCCGTCCGGCGCGAACGAGCCGGGAATCACATGACGCCGGCGTCACTCGACGTGCCGCCGACGTCACATGCTTCTCGCCAAGGATTGCAGAAATGGCGTCCTCACTCCTCGCTCCATCACCAGGGAGTTGTGGTAAGTCGGGGGGGGGGGGGATTAAGGAGGGTGAGGGGGTTTATATTTTTATTTTGGCTCAACAATCGCGATTTCCCACATATCGAACATATCTATGTTCGATATGTGGGAAATCCGATCGTTTATGTCGAATCAATTTTTTAAGTAAAAAAAAAATATGAGTTGCGTTTTACTAATGCGGTCAATCCGAATGCACACCCCTATTGGATATATTGGGGGCTGGGGCCATGAATAGAACACTAAAAGGTTATATGTCAAAGATGGCTTTCATCTGTCTGTGTCAGGAAAAAAGATCCTAAGTGATAAATTCAAATCCTATGCCATAAGGCATTTAAACTGAGGATGGGGGGTGGCATAAGGAAATTGGAATGTCACTCTGACATCTCCAAGAAATGGAAGAAGAAAATAAAAGCTGAATAAGGCAGAAAAGAAATCCAAGAAGAGCAGTAACCTGAAGGAGAGAAGCTGGAAAGCTATGAACACAAATGCTTGTAGTCTGTGCAATAAAATCCCAGACCTGCAGACTCTAATGGTGGAAGCAGATCTGGACATTGTTTCTGTTACAGAAACATGGTTTACGGAGTCACATGAGTGGGATATAACCATCGCTGACTATAACTTATTAAGGAAGTACAGAGAGGACGTGGATGAGACGATGGTGCAAGGAAGAGGCATTCAGTTTTGTTAGGAACTGGGGAACCTTTTGGGGAAGGCGGAGTCTCTTCTGAGGGGATG
Source organism: Rhinatrema bivittatum (assembly GCF_901001135.1). Classification (NCBI taxonomy): domain Eukaryota; kingdom Metazoa; phylum Chordata; class Amphibia; order Gymnophiona; family Rhinatrematidae; genus Rhinatrema; species Rhinatrema bivittatum. The sequence goes on along the minus strand of NW_021821032.1, from coordinate 29,911 downwards.
GGTTATTAGGGATGTGAATCGTTTTAGGACGATTAAAATTATCGTCCGAAAATTTTAATATCTTCTTAAACCGTTATGGAACACAATACAATACAGATTCTAACGATTTATCGTTATAAATCGTTAGAATCGTGAGCCGGCACACTAAAACCCCCTAAAACCCACCCCCGACCCTTTAAATTAAATCCCCCACCCTCCCGAACCCCCCCCCCAAATAACTTAAATAACCTGCGGGTCCAGCGGCGGTCCGGAACGGCAGCGGTCCGGAACGGGCTCCTGCTCTGAATCTTGTCGTCTTCAGCCGGCGCCATTTTCCAAAATGGCGCCGAAAAATGGCGGCGGCCATAGACGAAAAAGATTGGACGGCAGGAGGTCCTTCCGGACCCCCGCTGGACTTTTGGCAAGTCTCGTGGGGGTCAGGAGGCCCCCCACAAGCTGGCCAAAAGTTCCTGGAGGTCCAGCGGGGGTCAGGGAGCGATTTCCCGCCGCGAATCGTTTTCGTACGGAAATGGCGCCGGCAGGAGATCGACTGCAGGAGGTCATTCAGCGAGGCGCCGGAACCCTCGCTGAACGACCTCCTGCAGTCGATCTCCTGCCGGCGCCATTTTCCGTACGAAAACGATTCGCGGCGGGAAATCGCTCCCTGACCCCCGCTGGACCTCCAGGAACTTTTGGCCAGCTTGTGGGGGGCCTCCTGACCCCCACGAGACTTGCCAAAAGTCCAGCGGGGGTCCGGAAGGACCTCCTGCCGTCCAATCTTTTTCGTGTATGGCCGCCGCCATTTTTCGGCGCCATTTTGGAAAATGGCGCCGGCTGAAGACGACAAGATTCAGAGCAGGAGCCCGTTCCGGACCGCTGCCGTTCCGGACCGCCGCTGGACCCGCAGGTTATTTAAGTTATTTGGGGGGGGGTTCGGGAGGGTGGGGGATTTAATTTAAAGGGTCGGGGGTGGGTTTTAGGGGGTTTTAATGTGCCGGTTTTTCGATTTTTCGATTTTTCGATTTTTCACGATTTTTAACGATTTTTCACGATATTTTACCCCCCCCAAACGGCAACAATACGATTCCCTCCCCCTCCCAGCCGAAATCGATCGTTAAGACGATCGAGGACACGATTCACATCCCTATGGGTTATACCTTAACCAGGGTGGAACCAGACTGCTGGCACTAACCTTTAAAAAGGAGAGAGAGCAGCTTTTAAACTAGAACAAAGGGGAAAGCCGACAGTCGCTCAGCAGCACATGGTCCGGAGAGAGGTATCTTCAAAGGATACTAATGATGCGTTAGAATTAGGGCATCCCGACAGTGAGGTTCCAATAATAAGAAAAGTAGTCCAAGTGCCTGTAACTAAAAACTCACCTAAGCTAAAAAATTCTAACTTATCCCTATCAATTAAAAAGCAGAATAAAAATACAAACAAAAAACAAACTCAGAAATGTTTGTATGCTAACGCCAGAAGTCTAAGAAGTAAGATGGAAGAATTAGAATGTATAGCAGTGAATGATGACATAGACTTAATTGGCATCTCAGAGACATGGTGGAAGGAGGACAACCAATGGGACAGTGCTATACCGGGGTACAAATTATATTGCAATGACGGAGAGGAACACCCGGGAGGCGGTGTGGCGCTTTATATCTGGGATGGCATACAGACCAACAGGATAAACATCCTGCATGAGACTAAATGCAAAATTGAATCTTTATGGGTAGAAATCCCTTGTGTGTCGGGGAAGACTATAGCGTTAGGAGTATACTACCGTCCACCTGGTCAAGATGGTGAGATGGACAGGGAAATGCTAAAAGAAATTAGGGAAGCTAACCAAATTGGTAGTCCGGTAATAATGGGAGACTTCAATTACCCCAATATTGACTGGATAAATTGGGACACGCTAGAGAGATAACGTTCCTGGATGGAATAAATGATAGTTTTATGGAGCAATTGGTTCAGAAACCGACGAGAGAGGGAGCAATTTTAGATCTAATTCTCAGTGGAGCACAGGACTTGGTGAGAGAGGTAATGGTGGTGGGGCCCCTGGCAATAGTGATCATAATATGATCAAATTTGAATTAATGACTGGAAGAGGAACAGTATGCAAATCCACGGCTCTCGTGCTAAACTTTCAAAAGGGAAACTTTGATAAAATGAGAAAAATAGTTAGAAAAAAACTGAAAGGAACAGCTACAAAAGTAAAAAATGTGCAAGAGGCGTGGTCATTGTTAAAAAATACCATTCTAGAAGCACAGTCCAGATGTATTCCACACATTAAGAAAGGTGGAAAGAAGGCAAAACAATTACCGGTATGGTTAAAAGGGGAGGTGAAAGAAGCTATTTTAGCTAAAAGATCTTCATTCAAAAATTGGAAGAAAGATCAAACAGAAGAAAATAGGATAATGCATAAATATTGGCAAGTTAAATGTAAGACATTGATAAGACAGGCTAAGAGAGAATTTGAAAAGAAGTTGGCTGTAGAGGCAAAAACTCACAGTAAAAACTTTTTAAAATATATCCGAAGCAGAAAGCCTGTGAGGGAGTCAGTTGGACCGTTAGATGATCGAGGGGTTAAAGGGGCAATTAGAGAAGATAAGGCCATCAAGGAAAGATTAAATGATTTCTTTGCTTCAGTGTTTACTGAAGAGGATTTTGGGGAGGTACCCGTACTGGAGAAGGTTTTCATGGGTAATGATTCAGATGGACTGAATCAAATCATGGTGAACCTAGAAGATGTTGTAGACCTGACTGACAAACTGAAGAGTAGTAAATCACCTGGACCGGATGGTATACACCCCAGAGTTCTAAAGGAACTAAAAAATGAAATTTCAGACCTATTAGTAAAAATTTGTAACCTATCATTAAAATCATCCATTGTACCTGAAGACTGGAGGATAGCTAATGTAACCCCAATATTTAAAAAGGGCTCCAGGGGTGATCCGGGAAACTACAGACCAGTTAGCCTGACTTCATTGCAGGAAAAATAGTGGAAAGTGTTCTAAATATCAAAATCACAGAACATATAGAAAGACATGGTTTAATGGAACAAAGTCAGCATGGCTTTACCCAAGGCAAGTCCTGCCTCACAAATCTGCTTCAATTTTTTGAAGGAGTTAAAAGATAAAGGTGAACCGGTAGATGTAGTATACTTGGATTTTCAGAAGGTGTTTGAGAAAGTTCCTCATGAGAGGCTTCTAGGAAAAGTAAAAAGTCATGGGATAGGTGGTGATGTCCTTTCATGGATTGCAAACTGCCTAAAAGACAGGAAACAGAGAGTAGGATTAAATGGACAATTTTCTCAGTGGAAGGGAGTGGGCAGTGGATTGCTTCCTGCTTCCCGGTTCCTGCTTGTTCCTGTCGTCTGATTCCTGGCTCCTGACCTTGCTTCGTTCTTCGACTCCGGCTTCTGCTTCCATCCCTGGTTTTGGCTGTAGTAGGCCACGTCTCAGGCCTGGGCGGCCGCGTCTCGGGTTCGGCGGGAGGAAGCACAGAGGAGATATGATACAGACCTTCAGGTACCTGAAAGGTTTTAATGATGTACAAACATAAAACCTTTTCCATTGGACAGAAATCAGTAGAACTAGGAGTCATGAAATGAAACTCCAGGGAAGTCGTCTCAGAATCAATGTCAGAAAATATTTCTTCCTTCATGGAGAGGGGGTGGAATCCTGTAATGCCCCTCCAAAGTAGATGGTGAAAACCAAAACAGTGAAAGAATTCAAAGGAGCATGAGATAAATACTGTGGATCCACAAGAGCTAAAGGATGGAAATGAAGAAAAGAGTGCATGGGGGTAACTTGCTGATGTGGTGGTTACTACCCTTAATCAATAAGCCTTGATACTGTTGATGCAACACCATCATGGCTCTCTGCTTCAATGGCAGGGGGGAAAAGGGGAATTGGATTCATACAGCGACCAATGAGGGCCCTGACTTTTATGATCTGGGAAAACAAATAAGTATGGGGGAACCATAGGCTTGCTGCCATCATTTTTATGTTTCTATGTAAAAACTAAAGGTCAATATTCAAATCCATTTAGATCCCTGGAACTTACCCTAGTCACATAGCTGGGGCAAAGTCAGGTGAGTGCCATTTTCAAAAACGGTGCAGACTTGGCTGGGTGTGAAGGTACACCCAGCCCTTATGCGGGATATGTTTTTAGGTGGGAAAGAGGAGAGTGGAAAGAGTGATGTTGGCCAGGACACTACTTTTTTTTTTCCTTTGGGGGGAGGGTGGGGCTAGGGATCTTTTTTTTTTTTAACAATTGTGGGCCGTTGCTCTCACTTGGGGGTGGGAGGTTTGACTTGAAGGGGGATCTATGTCACTTGGGGTTTGGGGGTGAGGTTATAGCAGCAGAGGCAAATCTCTGTCACTTGGGGGTGGGGGGTATGTGTATGTGTATGCAACAGAGGGAGATCTCTGTCACTTAGGGGTGGGAGTGGGGGTTTGACTTAAAGGGGGGCTTTATGTCACTTGAGGGGGTAGGGTATGGCAGCAGGGGGCCAGGCCATATTGTTTAACTTTAGGAGGGGGGCCAGGGCTATAACCCGTGGTTCTTTTTTTTTTATTTTAATTTTGGAATAGTCAGGGTCGACTCGACTGGTGGCCCTGAGTTGAGACGGGGCTCAGCCTTGACCCCCCACACAACCTCCCCATTTGCCACAATTGTTTTCCTACTGCTTTAAATGTATGATGGGAGCCTTCTTTCCTATGTTAGGGTCCTGGGCCTCCTGCTGCACATTTAACACATTTCAAATAGGTGTTGTTATTTTATTGTAGTTGACCATCTTCTCGGTCGGCTGTGAAAAATGTTTTGCAACAAATTGACTAATAATGACTTTCTTTGCCTGCATTTACATTATTCATGCATGCACATTGTATGTAAAGAAGGTCATTGTAATAGGTGTGTTATGTTTTGGTGGTGTTGTGGACCCTTGGTCATAGCAAGAGATGAAACCTCCCAGAGGGAGGAGCCCTGTGGGGACTTGCTGCAATAGGCTGGCTCTAATGGAACACACACACAGAAGTTAGGAGAGTCTTTATTATACAGCTGATGATGGAAATAACCCGATGAGCGGGCAGAGTGCCTCTACACAGAGGAGGGTGGTCCCAGAGGAGTTGTCTCGCTGATACTCCGCAGAGTGCACTGCAGAGATGAACTCTCACCAATAGACTGTAGATCCGGTAATGGTCCGCAGAGCAGGGTATGCTGTGAATGCACACTGTAGATGGCAGGCCTGTAAGGTAGATCCGGTAGTGGCCCCCAGAGTGGGGTACACTGAGAATCCACGCTGTAGATGGTAAGCCTGTGAGGTAGATCCAGTAGTGGTCCACAGAGTGGGGTATGCCGTGAATCCACACTGTAGAAAGGTGAGAGAGAGAGACAAACTGGAAAGTTGGGGTACTCACTCTGTAGAGACAGGTAGATGAAGATAGGGACCTCCGAGGAGCTGAGGCCCAAGACGAGGTAAGGCCCCCAAGGAGCGGGTACCAAGAGCGGTCCTAGCTGGAACAAGCTGACCCCGAAGGGTGAAACAGGAACGTAGCAAGCTAGAAATAAGCTAGGAGCAGTGTATACCTAAGTAAAAAGGTTGAAAAGTTCAGCACTCACCTTGGAAAGTGTTAAGGTAGTGTGATTTGGTTTGATTAGGTACCACCATTTGTTAATCAAGAGAGCAGTGAGTCACTATGACTGACTAACTGAAGTTAGACTGTTGATCGCTTCTCGAAGATGGCCCACTTCGTGGCACTACCAGGGTTACTGTCGACAGCAGAACTAGCCAAGTTGTTCGTGAAAAACATCTTCTGCCTTCATGGCATGCCAAGGGACATCCTGTCAGATAGGGGTGTGCAGTTCACTGCTAAATTCTGGAAGGCACTGTGTCAGAAATTTGACATCTTGTTGGATCTAACTTCGGCCTACCACCCGCAATCCAATGGCCAGACCGAGAGAATGAATCAGACACTCAAGCAATTTTCGTACGTATGTGAACTCGAGGCAAAGCGACTGGGCAGATTTACTTCCCTGGGCTGAATTCTCCTTTAACTCCCATCCTGCTTCCGCCACTGGATCAACTCCATTCCAAATTGTCTATGGTCGTCAACCGCTACCTCCTCTACCTTTGCCTCTTTCGGTAGCTTCGCCAGCTGCTCAAACCACTACAGAAGAGCTACAACAACTTTGGAGACAGCCCAAGGATCTCTTACTCAAAGCAAGGCAGAGAACAAAAAAGACCTATGATGCTCATCACTGAGAGGCACCTCAGTTCCAGCCAGGTGAAAAAGTCTGGCTCAGCACTAAGTACCTTCGCCTTAAACTACCCTCTGCATGCTTTATGCCATGTTACGTTGGACCATTCGCTATTCTCCAACGCTTGGGAGCATTAACTTAGTCTGAAATTACCTCCCTCCATGAAGATTCAAAATGCCTTCCATGTGGCACTCTTGAAAACGCTTATCCTTTCCGAATTCTCGACCAAGACTCCTGAGCCAGCACCTATAGATGCTGAAGAAGATATTGCTTAACTAGTCTACGATGTCCTTGATGTGTGCAAGAGAGGTAAACACTGGGAGTACTTAATCTCGAGGGAAGGATACGGACCAGAAGAGAATTCCTGGGAACCTGCTGTCAACACTCTTGACAAAGAATTGATTCAATGCTTTCATCAAGCATATCCTAGGAAGCTAAAACCCCTTGGGAGGGGCCCTAAGAAGGGGGGTACTGTTGCGCCCGTTGGCCACAGATGGCTGCAGTCTCTCTGTCTCACCTCTTTTCTGCCTTTCTCCATTCTAGTTGGCAAGATGGCTGCCTTCACTTCCACACGCCAACCGCTCCGGCGTCCACGGACCAGCAAGGATGATTGCATTCGCCATTTTCCTTCTGGGATCACCTAGGGCACGCGCGTGTGCGCTGACCCTCCTTTGATGTACATCATGGCGGGAACGTCGGGAACGTCCCCACTGCATGACGTCACTACCTCTGGGTATTTAAACTCTAAACTCCATTCCAGCTACGAGTTAGCAAGGATTTGTTCCTGCTGATTTTGCTCAGGTTACAGACTACCCAGGTACCCGTTCCGCGGGGGCATAAGAATATAAAAACATGCCATATAAATAGAATATAAAAACATCGGCCATAGTTAAGATGGCCGCCGCCATCCAGTGCTCCTACCATGTGACAGGGGCCGGCCAATGGCACGGATACCCTGTCACATGGTAAGGGCAAAGGGCCATTGGCGCCATCTTTATGAGTGGTAGCTGATGGCCCGAGAACGGGAGATCTCTCCCGGGACCACCACTAGACCACCAGGTAATTTTAAAATGTTTTGGGGGGCTCGGGAGGGTGGGGGAAGCTAAGGGGTCATTTTTAAAGGGTCGGGTGGGTTTGTTTTTTTTATCGGGCCATCGGCGCCATTTTTGAGTGGCAGCCAAAATGGCGCTGATGGCCCGAGAGAGGGAGATCAGTCCCCGCACCCCCACTGGACCACCAGGTACTCGTAAAAAGTTTTGGGGGGGGTTCAAGAGCGTGGGGGAAGGTAAGGGATTAGTTTTATAGGGTTGGGGTGGGTTTAGGGGTTGTTTTGGTGTGCCGGTTTTCCCGCCCTCCCCCGATTTACGATTTTTCACGATAAATCGGGGAAATTTCTATTGTATTGCAACTCAATGATTTTTGATGATTTAAAAAATATCTGACGATTTTTTTAAATCGTCAAAAAATGATTATTATCCACTATGACACCTAGATCTCTTTCTTGGGTGGTAGCTCCTAATATGGAACCTAACATTGTGTAACTATAACATGGGTTATTTTTCCCTATTTGCATCACCTTGCACTTATCCACATTAAATTTCATCTGCCATTTGGATGCCCAGTTTTCCAGTCTCAAAGGGTCTTCCTGCAATTTATCACAATCTGCTTGTGATTTTACTACTCTGAACAATTTTGTATCATCTGCAAATTTGATTACCTCACTTGTCGTATTTCTTTCCAGATCATTTATAAATATATTGAAAAGTAAGGGTCCCAATATAGATCCCTGAGGCACTCCACTGCCCACTCCCTTCCACTGAGAAAATTGTCCATTTAATCCTACTCTCTATTTCCTGTCTTTTAGCCAGTTTGTAATCCACAAAAGTACATCACCACCTATCCCATGACTTTTTACTTTTCCTAGAAGCCTCTCTTGAGGAACTTTGTCAAACACCTTCCGAAAATCCAAATATACTACATCTACCAGTTCACCTTTATCTACATGTTTATTAACTCCTTCAAAAGCAGATTTGTGAGGCAAGACTTGTCTTGGGTAAAGCCATGCTGAATTTGTTCCATTAAACAATATCTTTCTATATGTTCTGTGATTTTAATATTTAGAACACTTTCTACTATTTTTCCTGGCACTGAAGTCAAACTTACCGGTCTGTAGTTTCCCGGATTGCCCTTGGAGCCCTTTTTAAATATTGGGTTTAAATTAGCCTCCCTCCAGTCTTCAGGTACAATAGATGATTTTAATGATAGTTTACAAATTTTTACTAATAGGTCTGAAATTTCATTTTATAGTTCCTTCAGAACCCTGGGGTGTACACCTTCTGGTCCAGGGGATTTACTACTCTTCAGTTTGTCAATCAGGCCTACCACATCTTCTAGCTTCACTATGATTTGGTTCAGTCCATCTTAATCATTACCCATGAAAACCTTCTCTGATATGGGTATCTCCCCAACATCCTCTTCAGTAAACACCGAAGCAAATCATTTAATTTTTCCATGATGGCCTTATCTTCTCTAATTGCCCCTTTAACCCCGCAATCATCTAATGATCCAACTGACTCCCTCACTGGCTTTCTGCTTCGGATATATTTTAAAAAGCTTTTACTGTGAGTTTTTGCCTCTACGGCCAACTTCTTTTCAAATTCTCTCTTAACCTTTCTTATTAATGTCTTACATTTAACTTCCAATGCTTATGCATTATCCTATTTTCTTCTGTTGGATCCTTCTTCCAATTTTTGAATGAAGATCTTTCAGCTAAAATAGCTTCTTTTACCTCCCCTTTTAACCTTGCTGGTGATCGTTTTGCCTTCATTCCACCTTTCTTAATGTGTAGAATACATCTGGACTTTGCTTCTAGGATGGTATTTTTTAACAATGACCACGCCCCTTGCACACTTTTTACCTTTTGTAGCTGCTCCTTTCAGTTTTTTCTATTTTTCACATTTTATCAATGTTTCCCTTTTGAAAGTTTAGCACGAAAGCCGTGGATTTGATTACTGTCCCCCTTCCAGTCATTAAATCAAATTTGATCATATTATGATCACTATTGCCAAGCGGCCCCACCACCGTTACATCTCTTTCACCAAATCCTGTGCTCCACTGAGAATTAGATCTAAAATTGCTCCCTTTCTAGTCATGGCAGTGAATGGAGCAGTTAAGGTGGAGTAATGCTTGATAAATGTACGGTAGTGGTTTGTAAAGCTGAGAAAACGGCGTAATGCCTTTAATCCAGTGGGTTAAGAACATAAGAACATAAGAACATAAGAAAATGCCATACTGGGTCAGACCAAGGGTCCATCAAGCCCAGCATCAAGCCCTGGGTCAGACCAAGGGTCCATCAAGCCCAGCATCCTGTTTCCAACAGTGGACAATCCAGGCCACAAGAACCTGGCAAGTACCCAAAAACTAAGTCTATTCCATGTTACCCAAAAACTAAGTCTATTCCATGTAACCATTGCTAATGGCAGTGGCCACTCTCCAAGTGAACTTAACAGCAGGTAATGGACTTCTCCTCCAAGAACTTATCCAATCCTTTTTTAAACACAGCTATACTAACTGCACGAACCACATTCTCTGGCAACAAATTCCAGAGTTTAATTGTGCGTTGAGTAAACAAGAACTTTCTCCGATTAGTTTTAAATGTGCCCCATGCTAACTTCATGGAGTGCCCCCTAGTCTTTCTACTATCCGAAAGAGTAAATAACCGATTCACATCTACCCGTTCTAGACCTCTCATGATTTTAAACACCTCTATCATATCCCCTGGGTTGATGCCAGTCTTGGATGCTTTTGGTCTTTAATGGGTCCATTTGAAACCCCTATTTGGAAACAATATAACCAAGGAAAGGCACATATTCTTGGTGAAAGGCACACTTCTCAAGTTTTGCATAAAGGTGGTTGTCACGTAATCTTTGTAGTACCTTGACCACATCCGCCTGATGCATCTGAATGTCCTTAGAGATGATTAAGATGTCATGTAACTATACCACCATGCAGTGGTACAACAGGTCTCATAGAATTTAATTCATCATATTTTGAAATACCACTGGTACATTGCACAAGCCGAAAGGCATAACTAAGTATTCTGAGTATCCGTCATGGGTATTAAAGGCTGTCTTCCACTCATCCCCGTGACGGATTCTGACCAGGTTCTAGGTCCCTTTTAGATCTAGTTTAGTAAAGACGTTGGCCCCCTGGAGTCTGTCAAACAGCTCTGAAATCAGTGGTAGAATATAACGATCCTTGATGGTAATTTCATTGAGCTGAGGTCAGTACCCGTAAGACAGTCCGAGGCTACTACCTGGGTAGATAGACGGACGAACACAGGAACAAGCAAGACACTGGAACAGGAACAAGTCAGGAACAGAACTGGAACAGAAGGATCCTGGAATGAGACTAGGAACAAGCAGGGACAGGTACAAATGCAGAGGCAATCTTAGAACAAACCACCCGATTGCCCAGGCCAAGAAGCAGAGAAAGGAACTTCCTTATATAGAGGGATCAATCAGGGCACGCCGCAGAGCTAGGACCCGCCCTTGGCCCTACATGAGTCTAGGCAGTGCACGCGTGCGCGTGTATGGGCGTGGCTAACATGGCTTAGGACGCCGAGCTTCGGCGTGAGGCCTGGCACGCAGTGGAAGGCCTGGCGACCGCCGCCGCAGGACACCTTGGCCTGGCAGGACTGGCAACTACCACGAGGGAGGTCGTCCTGGGACCCGCTATGGAACCATGAAGGTGAGCAGGCCCACTCGTGGGACAGCTGTGGGCGGGGCATGTACAGGCAACTAACTCTGAATATCATTAGTTAGGTACATGAGTATCTGGCTAACTCAACTCCACCACAGAATGCCCCCAGAATGCCTCCACTATATTTGACTAACTTTTATTCTGCTAAACTATTGGATAAGTCAGAGGCATTCACAGAAGCAGGAAATATAAAACCAGTGGTTTGTCCAACTAAGCCTCAAACTTCACCGAACAAACTGTCTAAATATTAACCCTTTAACTGTCTAACATAAAGAACAAAAAAACTTTAATCCTTCTACCTGCTTATTACTGGCATTAGTAGCATGGTATTTAATTAATGTTTGGCTCTATGCCAGGCAATTGTATCCTGGATTGGCAACTGCTGCATATAGGATGCCGGGCTTGATGGACCCTCGGTCTGTCGCAGTATGGCACTTACTTATATTCTTATGTTCTTAACTAATTCCCCTAATACACACTGAAAAAAATCTTTAATTCATGAACACAGAGAACATAAAAATATATTTAACCCTTCTAACTATTTCCTTTATTATACAATGAAAATGAAAATATTTCTAACATAGAGAAAATTTAAAACATGTTTACCCTTCCACCTAATTCCCCTAAAACTGACAAAAACTTAACATCTTTCATTCTCTATCACAGAAACTGTTTTCTCTCAAGACTGAGACTTACTCAGCTCTTGCCTGTCTATATATCTGTGTTTCTAAGGTAATTACTTCAAACAAAGCTCCTTTGATGAGTGATACTGCAAGTGGTTTGACAAAGCCACCTAATTGGAAATTCTGCCTTCTTTCTCTAATAATGCTTTCAGTTAACACCTTTTCAATCAAACACTGCTGAATACTACACAAGGAATCAGTTTTCGCACCTTCCCTCAGCAAAAATTGACAATTGCCAGCTCTTGTCACAGAAAAAAAAAACTTGAACCTTTCTACCTAATTCCCCTATAACTTGTGGATAGTATACCTGCTCGACTTCCCCTCCACCCTTTGAATAAAATACACAACACAATAAATGGGATTTAAATAGGCCATAGTTTATTACCACAAACTAACCCGAGCCCTTACAAACAGAAATGAACACACCACCCAACTTCCCTCCCTCCCCTTTTCCTCCCCTTTCTCCACCACCTTATCCCCAATGGTGAAGTAACGACACCCGCCCCCTGCCCTGCTTACTCTGCCTCATACCAGCGAGAGTAAGCTAATACCAAGAACCAGGCCCCATAGTTCTTTGGTCCCCCATGTAGTGGCGCCCCCTGTCTACACGAGGCTTCCCCCCCCCCTGTAAATCCCACCTTACAAATTCCTCTTGGGCTCGGGTTTTCCCGCTTCAACATAATAAACCAACTTTGAACATGCAATCCAAGTAAAAACACAGGGTGGGCGGGGGGGAAACAAGTCTTGCCGCCTGCCTTCCCTCAAGTTCGCTGACCATTGGAAGCACTTCACGTCTCCTCATTCCCCTCCTAATACTTTATTGGCCGCACTTGAAATCTGCTTGCACTTTCTTATTGGCCCTTTTTCCCGCCTTACCCTTTGGAACCCCCTCCCCCTGCCTAACCCTTACTCTCACTGATTCTTCCCAAGTTATACGTGCCGTACAAGACAGGCTTGTATGGCTCTTCTTTAACTTGTGGATTGAATACCTGCTCAACTTCCCCTCCATCCTTTGAATAAAATACACAACACAATAACTGGGATTTAAATAAGCTGCAGTTTATTACCACAAACTAACCTGAGCCCTTACAAACACACCACCCAACTTCCCCCTTCCCCTTTTCCTCCCCTTTCTCCACCACCTTATCCCCAATGGTGAAGTAACGACACCCGCCCCTTGCCCCGCTTACTCTGCCTCGTACCAGTGAGAGTAAGCTAATACTGAGAACCAGGCCCCGTAGTTCTTCGGTCCCCCGTGTAGTGGCCCCCCTGTCTACATGAGGCTTGCCCCCCTGTCCTCTCACCAGTAAACCCCGCCTTACAAATTCCTCTTGGGCTCGGATTTTTCCTCCACAGACAAGTTGACCTGCTCACCTTGTTCCCCCCCCCCCCCCCCCAAACTGTGGCCATTACCATTTGCCTACCTCCCTTTCTAACCCTCCCTGTATGGAGTTATTAAACAGGTCCATTCCAACATCGGATAAATGGACCCCATCCCCCCAAATAACCCACCTTCCACCATCCACGACCATGGGTGCCTTTGCCAAAACCCCCCTTCCCACCCCATCTGTTTACCTAATTGCCTATTTAGTTTTTTGATTCCAGTGTGCCAAATTAGCTCATCCTTGTTATGCAATCGGAGAATTATATCAGACCAACCAATGCGCATAGTAGGCCATCTTATCCAAATCTGCGAAAGGTCTTTCTTCATAAAAGTAAGTAATTCCCTGCATGATTTACCCCCAATATCGTTCCCACCCAAATCTATCAGGAGAATATTTGGTGCTCCCCACATGTCGATCCTCTCATACAGGAAAGGTAGGAGGTCATCCCAGATCATACCCCACTTACTGAACCAGGCTATCCACCAACCCTTCTTTTCTAAATCCAAATTCTCCCCGTAGGGATGTTTCAGCGCTCTTCTTTGCGCCCTATGGATAGATGAATGGCCCACGATCCAGGCACATCCTGCAAAGTTCCGCAACCCCCTTGTTTATGCAACACAAAATACAGATCGTTAAACATCACCCAACCCCCCATCCCTCATCCGTAACACCCTTCATGAATGGATATATGACCGAAAAGCATTCGACTTCCACCTACCTAGACCTTTAATTCTACTATCCGACAACCCAGCTTCCGCTGTCATGGTGGCCGCCCCGATACAAAAAGAATGTGAACTGTACACCCGCGCATCCCCTCCAATCTTAGCAATAGCCGCGCTCAATACTCTACCAAATTGGTAATGCGTCAAAGGATTCCCATTCTCATGAATCAAAAAGGCTCCCCCAAGTCTCGGCTGAACTTCCAAATACCTTTTCGCCTGCCGCACTGGACACACTCTTCGGTTCGCATCAGGAACTAACGTAATGACCGCTCCTTTTCCTTCCTGGTCTGTTTTTGACTTAGCAATAAACAGTAGGGATGTGAATCGGGCTTCGGACGATTGAAAATATCGTCGATATTTTCAAAATCGTCAGAAATCGGGGGCTCCCCCAAAACGATAGGAAAACCCCACAATATTGATCGTGGGAGTTCTCATCGTGTTGGGGGAGGGCGGGAAAAACGGCACACAAAAATAACCCCTAAACCCACCTCGACCCTTTAAAACTAATCCCTTAGCTTCCCCCACCCTCCTGACCCCCCAAAAAACTTTTTACAGGTACCTGGTGGTCCAGTGGGGGTTCTGGGAGTGATCTCCTGCTCCCGGGCTGTCCTCCTCGCTCCTGGGCTATCGGCTTCCACTAATCAAAATGGTGCCGATTGCCTTTACCCTAACCATGTGACAGGGTATCCGTGCCATTGGCCGGCCCCTGTCACATGGTAGGAGCACTGGATGGGACACGCCATTTTTAAAGATGGTGCCAGCAGCGGGAGATTGCTCTCGGGACCCCCACTGGACCACCAGGTACCTGTAAAAAGTTTTTTGGGGGGCCGGGAGGGTGGGGAAAGCTAAGGGATTAGTTTTAAAGGGTCGGGGTGGGTTTTTTGTTTATTGGCTCGGGAGCAGCCAATAAACAAAACCGCGATCAGGCCAGACGAAAAAAAAAAACACGATCTGAATCGGAACTGGAATCAGAACCGATTCCGGTTCCGATTCACATCTCTATAACATAGTGTTGCAACAACAAAATACATTAAATGCAGCAAAAATATCTCCAAATTTTTTAAGACTATTTGGGGTTATTGATTGAGAAGATTGCCATTGGCTTTTTAGCCAGTTGATTTAGTGGCTTGTTGAAACCCCATAGTGAAATTTACACTATTGTAACACTGTGCATATTTACTTCTGCTCTTTATCAGGCAAAAGTAAGCCAAAAGCTGACTGGGTAAGGATCTGGGTAAACTGGGGGGAGTGCAGACTGAAGAACCAAAGTGGTCTGGATAACTTAAGAGGTACACTGAGCAAACTGGAGAACAAATTAGTAAAACTGGTAAATTCCTTTATGCATGCATGTTATATAAAAGCCAAGTCCTACGGAAAATACACAAAAAATGTTTTCTCTTGTAACTGCTTAAAATTAGCAACACACATGTATGCACACTAAGAGGTGAATTTTAATACTCGCACACATATTCACTTGTGAGCGCTTTTTAACATGCCCGCGTCTAAATGCGCATGTTAGAAAATCTGCTACCCACACACACATGAATGCATGATTTTATATCGACGCATGTATGTTCATGCGAATGCCGTCTCGTGCGCATGAGCGGGGGAATTTTAGTAGATGCGCGCAGCGACGCATTAGGGCCTATTTCCCTGTTCCCTCCCAGTTTGCCCCTGTAAAGTAGCAGACTTCCTAAACCCCCTACCTAACCTGCCTCCCTTTTACCCTACTAGCCCCAACCCCTAAAACCCCGTTGACTACCCTATATTTTTTTGTTTTACTATTTACCCGCAGTCCATAGCAGCAGCAAGTTACACGGTCATTGGATCCCGGCGCACGCTTGTGCATGACACTGATTTAATGGCGCTGCCCTGGCCCGCCCATGCCCTGCCCATGCTCCGCCTAGACCATGCTCATGGCCTTCCCCTTTTTGCAAAAGTCTTTCCAATGCTTGTGGCTGCGGGCCTCTTAAAATCTGCACAGCCTGCACGTGGCCCACTCATGGGCATATCTCTCGGATTTGCCATGCATAGGGCTTTTGAAATTCACCTTTAAATGTATTTTATATATTGCATGCACAGGTGTATGGCTATAAAATTAAGGTACATGTAACCTCACGCCTATATGTGTGCTTATAGGGGAACACGCAGTTTTAAAGTTACTGTCTTAGGGGTAGATTTTTTTAAAAATGCACGGGCGTCCAAGTGCACGCGGCTCCTGACACGCACAGATGGATGAGGCAATTTATAACATGTGCATGCTAATGCGTGCATATTATAAAATCCGATACCCGTGTGCACATGTGTGCCCAATTTTATATTGGCGGGTGCATGTGCATGTGGGTTCTGACTTGCACGCAGAACTGGGAGGGATTTTATTTAAAAAACTCATGGCGACACAATAGGGCCTTCCCCAAATCCCTCCCAGTCCACTCCAATGAAGTCCCTACCTACCCTGCCTCCATTTTCCCCTCTCCACCCCTACCCCTAAAACCCTTTTGTTTTTATACGTACTTGCTCCCCCCGAGCAGTAGTAAGTAGTGTGTGCCAGCCAGCTGCTGGCAAGTGCATCCCCAGGACAGGGCCGCTGTCCTGGCTGGCCTTTTCCCTGCTCTTGGTTTGCCCTTTTCTCATAGCACGGCCCTTTTCTCATAGCACGGATCCAATGACCGTGTAACTTGCTGCTGCTATGGACTTTGGCGCGTATTGGGGGATACGCGTGTGGCCGGGTCGTTTGTAAAATGCGTTCGGCGCGCACATGACCTGGCCACACGTATATTCCCTTGTTTTTGCACGCTTGGACTTCTGAAAATTCGTGCTTTAGTGCATAAGTTGGCCAATTTTAAAGCATGCACATGGAACCAATTCACCAGTTAGCTCACCAGTTCACTCAATCCTTCTCCAATTCTTCTAGACCTTCCTGGTTTTTCAGCCTAAACTCCCCCAGTTCACTCAAACCTGCCACCTAGTCAGTACTACACAATAAAAATGCTTTGCATCACTTAGACCAGATAATTAACAGATGAAAAGATACACAAATAAGTTGGCAAGTGTATGCATGTGTCTTTTAAAATAGCTGTTTATACATGTAAGTGTTGGTCTCGCCCCAGAATGCTCCTAGACCTCCCCTCTTTTGTGCAAGTATCTGTGCATGCAAAAGTGTAAATATGCACATATTTTTTAATTTTATAAAAAATGCAATATGCAAGTAGAGGCTACATACATGCATATAATACTTATTTTTATATGCATAAAGTTTTAAAAAATCATCTCTAAGGGGTGAATTTTAAAAACATTACTCGCATTAAAAGGCCCACTTACGCGAGTATCTGGGCTGCATACAAGCAACACATATTTTAAAGGTCACAAATTACAGGCATATATGCATTTGCATGAGTAAAAGTAAAAGGGATGGAGTTAGGGAATGTTGAGGGCATTCCAGCCCAACATGAGGGCTCAAAAGGTAACACGTATAAATCCGTCTTTTAAATCTGATGGCCACTGCGTGCGGTGGCTGTTTAGTTGTGTATATTTACTGCTGCTCCTAGTGAGGTGTTAGTCTGCAGACATCTCTTTTTAGGCCAATAATGACAGGGCGAGGGGATCTGGGTAAATTGGGAGAAGTGCAGACTGAAGAACCAGAGGGGTCTGAATAACCTCGAGGTTGTTGCGCTTCCCGGCCGCGTACGCTCCGCGGCCAGGCCTACTCACCTTGCTACGCCTTCTACCAGCTCTGGGCACATCCCCTCCACAGCCGCTTCCAACTTGCAGTGTCTCTGGCCCCCCTGCGCTCCTGCTCCGGACCAGGCCTCAAGGCAGGATTCGGCATCCTCTATGGCATCGGCCCCGCCCCTAGGTGCGCGTGTGTGGACCGCCCGGCCTCTTAAATGGACAAGGGCGGAACCCAGCTCCATGGTGTGCCCTGATTGATTGCTACTCAAAAGGAAGTAGTCTGACCCCACTTCCTTGCCTTGGTAATTGGGTCGATCATGTTGTGATAGCAAGTTTGCCTTCCTGATTCAGTGTCTTTTTGCAGTCTCCTGTTCAGTGTCTTGTTCCAGTCTCCTGTTCCAGCGTCCTCCTGTTCCAGCATCTTCCTGTTCCTACGTCTACCCAGGTAGTACCATTTGGACTGTCTTCTCAGTACTGACCTCTGCCTGTTACTTTGACTACGTTTGATCACTGCCTGGATTTGACCTTTGCTTGTTTCCTTGACTACGTCTGAACGCTGCCCGGAACTGACCTCTGCTTTGTCCATTGACCATGTCTGCATGCTGCCTGGAACCGACCTCTGCCTGAACACTAACCATGTCTGACCACCGCCTGGAACTTGACATTTGCCTGACTGATCATCCTCGGACTGACCACTGGTATTGACCCCTGCTTTGGCTGACCACACTATCCTTGACTCTGGCCTTGATCCTTCCTCTTCATTCAGAGACTCTGTTCTGGCCTTCTCTGGCTCCTGGACTCCCTAACCTGAACATCAAATGCTCACCCTTGTTCGTGGTGGGCACACCTCTGAACTTTATCTCTCGGAGATTCTGCGAGGCCCACCTAAAACCAGGTGGCCCGGGTAACCAAGTGCTCAACCTGAGGGAACCACGGGTTGCTATTGGTGAAGCTCCAGCTAGCCTCTGTCTCCTCCTGTGCTCCGCCTCCTGGTGGCAGGCGCTCTCTGGGTCTGACCAGGGAGCCTACCAATCCTGCACCAGGCTAAGGGTCCACCTCCCGGCGCAACAGAGATAGATTGAGCAAACTGGTGGCTAATTGGTAAAAATGGGAAGATTCTTCACACAAGCCTGTTTTAAAAACTTCTTCTCTGCAAGCGTTAAGCCGTCAAAGTCCTAAGGAAGATATGTCAATTACATTTTCTAGAGTAACCATTTAAAATTAGGAGCATGCGTATGTGTGGTAGATGTATTTTAAATTGTATAAATGCAACTGCTATGTATTTATGAACTCTATCCAGTAGGGGAGTGCACAAAACATATTTTCATGTTTTTCTCCATATCGTTTCGGGAGTGTTCCATTTTGGGTCTCCCCCGGATTGTTTTTTTTTTTTTTTCATTTCATTAGAGAATCTCAGGACCTCCCCTCCAACACTTTTCCTTCATTAAAATATTCACCCCGACCAGCTGGCCCACCCGAGACCCCCAGGACTCACCAAAATGTCCTTGGTGATCTAGTGGGGGCCTGGGAATGACCTCCTGCTCCCGGGCCCAGCAGATGCCATTATTCAAAATGACGCAGGCTGCCCTTTGCCCCATCATGTGCTTGGGGTTACCGGTGCTATTGGGTTCTCAAAAGCCACAAAATTGCCTACTTTTCAGGATATCCTAAATGAATATGCATGAGATAGATTTGCATACAATGGAGACAGTGCATGCAAATCTCTCTCATTCATATTCAATGTGGATTTCCTCAAAACTAGGCCTGTTTGTGACTCTTGAGGACTGGAATTGGCCACCCCTGTTCTAGGGTATACATAGAAACATAGAAACATAGAAATGACGGCAGAAGAAGACCAAACGGCCCATCCAGTCTGCCCAGCAAGCTTCACACATCTTTTCTCTCATACTTATCTGTTTCTCTTAGCTCTTGGTTCTATTTCCCTTCCACCCCCACCATTAACGTAGAGAGCAGTGATGGAGCTGCATCCAAGTGAAATATCTAGTTTGATTAGTCAGGGGTAGTAGGGGTAGTAACCACCGCAATAAGCAAGCTACACCCATGCTTGTTTTACCCAGACTATGTTATACAGCCCTTATTGGTTGTTTTTCTTCTCCCCTGCCGTTGAAGCAGGGAGCTATGCTGGATATGCGTGAAGTATCAGTTTTTTTTTTCTCCCCTGCCATTGAAGCAGAGAGCTATGCTGGATATGCGTGAAGAATCAGTTTTTCTTCTCTCCTGTCGTTGAAGCAGAGAGCTATGCTGGAAATGCGTGATGTATCAGTCTTCTCCCATGCCGTTGAAGCAGAGAGCCATGCTGGATATGCATCGAAAGTGAAGTATCAGGCACATTTGGTTTGGGGTAGTAACCGCCGTAACAAGCCAGCTACTCCCCGCTTTGTGAGTGCAATCCTTTTTTCTTCTCTCCTGCCGTTGAAGCTATGCTGGATATGCGTGAAGCATCAGTTTTTCTTTTCCCCTGCTGTTGAAGCAGAGAGCTATGCTGGAAATGTGTGATGTATCAGCCTTTCTCCCATGCCGTTGAAGCAGAGAGCCATGCTGGATATGCATCGAAAGTTGAAGCAGAGAGCCATGCTGGATATGCATCGAAAGTGAAGTATCAGGCACATTTGGTTTGGGGTAGTAACCGCCGTAACAAGCCAGCTACTCCCCGCTTTGTGAGTGCGAACCCTTTTTTCTTCTCCCCTGCCGTTGAAGCAGAGAGCTCTGCTGGATGTGTGAAGTATCAGTTTTTTCTTCTCCCCTGCCGTTGAAGCAGAGAACTATGCTGTATATGCATTGAAAGTGAAGTATCAGGCTTATTTGGTTTGGGGTAGTAACCACCGTAACAAGCCAGCCACTCCCCTCTTTGTGAGTGCAAATCCTTTTTTCCACGTTTCCTCTTGCTGTTGAAGCTTAGAGCGATGTTGGAGTCACAGTAAGCATGTATATGTTTATTGAATAAGGGTATTGTCTCCAGGCAGTAGCCATCATTCTGGCGAGTCACCCACTCTACATATTTAGGTAATTATGTTTCACCTCTTAGATCTTATGTGCAGACTCTACTGCCTATATTCTATTTATATCCTTATGGAGAAGCGGCCTCCAAATATCAAATACAATATTCCAGTTGAGGTTGTACAATTATTTGTGCAGAAATATTATCATTCCCTTTGTTCTCAATGTAAGGGTTAGAACAGAGCTGGATCTCATTAATCTGATGGCTTTTTCATTCTTTATAGGCAAGATAACTTCAAATAAATCTGAGCTGTGAGCAGGTCTATGCTAGTATTTTATAACCCACATGTATGATGTACATATGTTTACTAAAATACATATATCTGTACCTCACAACATTCATGCACTGCATTGAAATAATGATCAGTATATCAATGCACTGAACACAGGTGCTTTTCCATCTATTATAAAAATATACATGTTTATATTTAAAGTGTGAAAATAAAGTAGGACCTACTTGCAAATGTCAGGATTTACATGCATAAGTCACTGTATTTTGAAACATGCGCACGTCAGGGAAATGACCAGTTTTACCAATGAATCCATAGTTCACCCAGTCCTTCCTAAGGTCATTGAGATTTCCGTGTTCTTCAGCTTGAACTCTCTTCAATTCACCCAGACTTCCCACCCAGCCATAGAAACACATTTAATATCATTTACTCCAGATAATTAGCAGGAGTAAAATTACATGAGTAGGCTGCTCATTAAATAAAAAAATGGTGCACACAGGGACGGTAATTTTAAAACAGCTGAGTAGGCATGCATGAATGTGCATAGGCCAGCTCGTGCCCATGGATGCAGTCATTTATAACATACGCGCATCTTATAAAATTGTCTGGATGCACGTAAATGTTGAGTCGTTTTATGGATGTGAGCATGTGCTGCTTCTACTACGTAAGTGAGGGAGATTTTAATATACACATGCACTAACACAATTACCAGTTAAACCAGTTCTTTCCCACTAGGCCCAGTTACAGGACAGGACTTCCTAACACCCTAGCTAACTAACATCTCTTTTACCCTACCTGCCCAGACCCTATAAAACCCCACTGACTAGGCTAGGTTTTATTTTGTTTTATAACTTACACGCCTTCTATAGCAGAAGTAAAGTTACATGATAGGGGATCCGAGCGCACCCATGTGCGTGTAAATATTTGCTCTATGGTTTCCATTTAAATTCCCAGAATGCCTATGCCCCACCCAGACCACGCCCAAACCCTGCGCCTTTTCTTATGCGATAGGGTGATCTGGGCGGAGATGGCCCTGGAAGAGGAGGAGGAGTCGGGGCAGCACCGGGGCCGACGTTGTGGAGACATCTCTGGTGGCAAAAGGTAAGGACCCTTATCGCCACCAGTTTTGCGCCGAACAACTACACCTTTTATGGTGTAGTTATTTGGTGCGAAAGCCGGCAGCCGGCGCACTGCAGTGGTGCGATGGCTGCTGGCTTTTGCATGCCCGCCCCCCGCTTCACATCCCACCCCCCAGTACTACACCCCCCAGTACCGTGCCCCCCAGTACCGCGAGAATATTGCGAGAATAGTGAATCCAGGCCTTAGTGATTTTGATTAAGCAGGAGCAGTATATTGAACTTGCATAGTTCTGTAACATCTTGAAATAATATTCAATGTGCCACTTCCGAGCAAGAAGACAATACCATGCTAAAACAAAACACAATGCCCCAGCAGTCCCTGGAAATTTGACTACATTAAGCATTGTTTTATCTTTGTGTCAGAGCTTGAATACAAATGCATCAAGTTCATTCCAGTTGTCTACACCAGTAATGGACAGTCCCATCATTTATTTGTTTTAATGATTATTGCTGCTTTCACAAATACCCTACCTATTGTAACAATGTGAATATGTGAAGAGATGCTGACATGAGATCATGGTTTGTAGATCTTAACGTGTCTGATAATAAAGTTTCAGTCAGTGTGATTGAACCACATTAGCACCATACCTACTTGTCTTAATAGAGGGCTGACAATGTTTTGTGATGACTTAACGCAGTGATATCACTTGTCAATTAACAGTTCCCTTTAGCCATAGTGTCACCAATGGCCTCCTACATACATTAGATTTCCATTTATACCAGATTAGAAGCAGCTGCAGGCATCTCCACAGATGCCCATGACTGTGGCTGCAGATACTTCCCTGCTTATCATTTTCCATGGGATGGCAGTGCAGATGAGGAAAGAACTAGGAAGCTGCCCAGGAATGGGAGACCAAAGAAACATTTTGAAAGTAACAATATAAAACGAGAACTCCAGGAGATATTAAAGAAGATATTACTACTTGCCACAAGACCTTTTGGAAAACTGCCAATACATAAACAACCAATATTGAAACTGTACAATAGAGGCAATGTGAAATATGAAATTGTGGTCTGCACAATCTCAGTGCATTTTACTGGTTGCTCAGCAGTAGAGGCCAAACTATATTGAACAATATATCTTCTCTGCACATTATAAAAGTAGATTTTAGATTCTGGATGTAGACATTTGCTTATTTAATAATCTGCAGATGGAACAATATAAGAATGGAAGTTGCATGGAGATAAAACCTTATTTGGCCTATGATGTGTTATTTTAATTTGTGTCCTGAAATATTTCAGGTTGATAGCCAATTTTGGTAAATTGTGTATTTTGTGCTGTTAACTCTCTGGAATGTAATAATCTAATACAATTACATTTTGGGTCAAGTTTCCCTACTGGTTAACCAGTACCCAAAACATGTTACAATACATATTCAATTAATAAAATACAAATAGAATAGTCGGGGTGAGTGCAACTTATTTTGCTGCCCTGTGCAAATGACTACTATGCTACAAACAAGTCCAAGAAAAGCAGTAGCCTGAACGAGAAAAGCAGGAAAGGTAAGATGCTCGTAGTCTGGGCAATAACATTCCAGACCTGCAAGCCCTAATGGTAGAGGAAGGCTTGGACGTTGTTGCTGTCACGGAGACATGGTTCATGGAATCTCGTGTTTGGGATACGGCCATACCAGTCTATAACTTGTTAAGGAAGGATATAGAGGAAAGAAAAGGGTGACGAGTAGCTCTTTATGTCAAAAACAATATCAAAGCAACCGAGCTGAAAGGAAGATGGAGTAAAGAAGAAGCAATATGGGCCATCCTAAAAAAAAAGAGGATGGTGCATCCATTTTTACTGGAGTGGTTTACAGGCCTCCAAATCAAAGATCTTGTTGAAGACATCCAAAAGTTGAGAAAAAAGGGAGAAGTGATTGTTTGGGATTTTAATCTGCCGAACGTAGACTGGAGAATCCCTTCTGCAGAATCTAACAGAAGTAGAGAGTTAGTGGATGCCCTGCAAGGGACTCTATTTAAATAAATGGTAATAGAACCCATGAGGGAGGGAGCTACAAACCCTGCATCCACCATTACAACCTCCACCACCACCACACCACCAAAAATACCCAAACATTACCCCATAGAATCTAATGGAGTCCCTCACATGTCTCTCTTTTCTATCAGCAATAATGTTTTGAGTATCTGAACATCATATACAACTATGGTGGGGTTAAAGTAAGTATACCAGATATCTGGAGAGCGAATCTGCGAAACCTGTTCCCCACAGTGATCCAATTTCCTTTATATACAAGTGCAGTCAATGGGAGAAGTCAGATGTGATGTGGGCAGGCAGCTCAATTAGTTACTTCGCTACCATATGTGGCTGCCAGAACTCCTTCACTGCTGCTGCTCCAAACTCAGAATGAGTCACATCCAGTGCTCAGTGCACGCTGTCTTCATCTCACTTAATCTGGGATGACAGAGAATGGAAGGACACAAAGGAGAAGGAAGATGAGGGAATCTATAAAATCTGACCCCGGATTTTATAACATGCGTGCGCAGCCGCACGCATGTTATAAAATCCGGGGTTGGCGCCAAGGGGGTGCATCGAACCCAAGGGGAGCCCCGATGGCTTTCCCTGTTCCCTCCAAGGCCGCTCTGAAATCAGGCGCGCCTTGGAGGGAACGTTTTCTGCAATTCCCCCCACCTTCCCCTCCCTTCCCCTATCTAGCCCACCCCCCAGCCTAACTAAATCCCCTCCCTACCTTTTATTTCCGAAGTTATGCCTGCCCTAGTCAGACGTAACTTGTGTGCACTGGCTCGCCATCCCCCGGCATAGGTCACTGTGCCGGAGGACTCGGGACCACCCCAAACCTCTGCCATGCCCCCTGACCCCCAGACCCCCCCCAGACCCACCCCCGACCGCCGCCACACTCCTGGACCCACCCCTTCTTCGAAGCCCTGTGACATATGAGGGCAAAGGCTAGCACCGGCGCCATTTTGAATACTGGCAATACGGCCCGAGTGCAGGAGGTTGCTCCCGGACCCCCGCTGAACTTTTGGCAAGTCTTGTGGGGGTCAGGAGGCCCCCCCCAAGCTGGCCAAAAGTCCCGGGGGTCCAGCGGGGGTCCGGGAGCGATCTCTTGCACTCATGCCGTCGGGTGCCAGGAACCAAAATGGCGCCAATAGCCTTGCCCTTACTATGTCACAGGGGCTACCGGTGCCATTGGTTAGCCCCTGTCACATGGTAGGAGCACAAGATGGCGCCGACCATCCAATGCTCCTACCATGTGACAGGATCCGGCCAATGGCATGGATACCCTGTCACAAGGTAAGGGCAAAGGACGGCCCGGTAGCCGGAGGACGGCCCGGAGCAGGAGATCGCGGGAGATCGCTCCCGGGATCCCCACTGGACCACCAGGTACCTGTAAAAAGGTTTTGGGGGGGTCGGGAGGGTGGGGGGTTACTTTTAAAGGGTCGGGTGGGTTTAGGGGTTATTTTTGTGTGCCGTTTTTTCCCGCCCTCCCCCAAAATGATAAGGGAAGCCCCACGATCAATATCGTGGGGTTTTCCTATTGTTTTCGGAGAGCCCCCGATTGCTGACGATTTTGAAAATATTGACGATATTTTCAATCGTCCGAAGCCCGATTCACATCCCTAATATTCAGCATAACTCTCTGCTTCAACAGCAGGGGAGAAAGTCAGATACTTCACTTTCAATGCATATCCAGCATAACTCTCTGCTTCAACAGCAGGGGGAATGAAGAAAAGTGGATCTATATACAGATAACAACCAACAAGGTCTGAATTATTTAGTCTGGGTAAACAAATAAGCATGGGTATAGCTTGCTTATTGTGGCGGTTACTACCCCTAACTAATTAAGCTAGATATTTCACTTAGAGGCAGTTCCAACACTGCTCTCTACATTAATGGCGGGGGTGGAAGGGAAATAGAATCAAAAGGTTACCAAGAGCCAAGAGTAACAGATAAGCATGAGAAAAAGAAAGTGCAAAACTTGCTGGGCAGACTGGATGGGCCGTTTGGTCTTCTTCTGCCGTCATTTCTATGTTTCTATGTTTCTATTCTGTCCTTCAGCAATGTCTCCATTACTTTTTCCATCATTGAAGTGAGGAAAATTGGCCTGTAGTTTCCATCCTCCTCTCTGATCCCACTCTTGTGAAGCAGGACAACCACCAATCACCACACCTGTTTCCAGGGATCTATTGAACAGGTCACACAGCGGACCCGCCAGCACATCTCTGAACTCCCTCAGTATCCTGGGATGTACCTCATCAGGCCCCATGGCTTTGTATACTTTCAGTTTTCCTAGCTCTTACCATACATTCTGTTCTGTAAACGGAGTTTTGTCTACTACACCTCCTCCATTTTCTTGTTAACTAGCGAAGATCCTTCTCCAGGGTCTTCCAAACTGAAGTATTTGTTTAATATTTCTGCCCTTTCTTCATTTCTCTCCACACATTGATCCTTTTCACCTTTCAATTTCACTTTTCTACTTTGGACCTTTCTTCTTTCTCTGATGTTTCTGAAAAATGTTTTGTCACCTCGTTTTACCTCTTTGGCAATCTTTTCTTCCACTTGACTTTTTGCTTTCTTCATTACTTTCTTCGTCTCCCTCAGTTTCACCAGATATTCTTCCTTGTGTTCCTACCTTTGGGATCCTTTATATTTCTTGAACACTGTTCTTTTGCTATTATTTTATCAGCCACCTCCTTTGAGAACCAGATAGGTTTCAATTTCTCTTACTTTTCTAACACATATTAGTTGCCTTTGTAATTATTCCTTTTAGTTTGGCCCACTGTTGTTACACATCTCTCATTTTCTCCTGTTCTTCTAGTTCTCCCTCCAGGTACTTCCCCATTTCAACAAAATCCATATTTTTGAAATGCAAAACTTGGGTCTTTGTGTGACTTCTCTGTATTCTATTTGCGATATCAAATCATACTGTTTGAAGATCTCTGGTGGGGAGGTAGGCACCCACCTGGACATTAGAGAAATTATCCTCCATTAATAAGCACTAAATCAAGAATAGCTCCCTCCCTGGAGTCCCATTACCATTGTTTGAACAGAACCCCTTTCAGGGCATCCACTATCTCTCTACTTCTGTTAGATTCTGCAGAAAGGATTCTCCAGTCTATCTCTGGCAGATTAAAGTCTCCAACAATCACCACTTCTCCCTTCTTTTTCACTTTTTGGATGTCCTCAACTAGATCTCTGTCTAGTTCTTTTTGCTTTGGAGACCTGTAAACCACTCCAGTAAAAATGGATGCACTATCATCTTTTTTTAGGACGGCCCATAATGCTTCTTCTTTACCCCATCTTTCTTGCTGCTCAGTTGCTTGGAAATTGTTTTTGACATAAAGAGCTACTCCTCCCCCTTTTCTTTCCTCTCTTTCCTTCCTTAACAAGTTATAGCCCAGTATGACATATCCCAATCATAAGATTATGTGAACCATCTCTGTGACAGCAACAATGCCCAAGTCTGCCTCCACCATTAGGGCTTGCAGATCTGGAATTTTATTGCCCAGACTATGAGCATTTGTGCTCATACCTTTCCTGCTTTTCTTGCTCAGGTTACTGCTTTTCTTGTTTCATGTCACACTGCAATGGCACACTGGTCGGTAAAAGCTGCCCTGGAATATTCTAGAGAGCTAGGATGAGAAGAAACGAAGGGTAGAGGGCTCATTTGACTCGCTTTCCTCTGCAGTAGGTTGCAGAGGAGGGTGGCATACAGACAACAAGGATTTGCTGTGTGCAAGGCAGAAGCTACACTACACCATGCTTAGCTTTGTTTGCATCTTTTGCCTTGTGCACCATTCTTTCCACTTACATTTCTGTTCTATTTTATTCATTTTTTTGTAAACTTTATTCCTTCTAATTTGCTCTAACCTCTTGGATTGCAGTCAGTTCTTTGTCTCCCTCTCTTTTTTTTTTTTTTTGGTGGGGGAAGAGGTTAATACATTTTGTCTTTGAAAAATTGCTTATATATTTGCTTTTCCTGTCAGACTGTGTACACATTATCTCCCAAACTATTCAAGCTATAGCAACTACATGATCAGAATAGGAATAGCTACAGTATATAAATGCCAAAAACCAAAATAATGTTCTCCCATAAAATTGAAAAAAACGTTCATATGACTTGCTCTGAAATTTTTACTTGTTCTTGTTTAATTTACTAAGAGGTTGCTTGATTCCTCACTGATAACGTCTGCCATTTAATTTATTTACTTATTGAAAAAGTGCCCTGGGTAGGATCCATATAAAAACTGAAATGAAATATGCATACTGTCACAAAATTTTGTTCTCAGACAAAAAAGTAATAATTTATATATGAAAAATACACAGAAGGGCTATATAAAAAATGAGAAAGCAACTGAAAAGAGATTTATTATACTGGTTTCAACAATCTGTGGTGAGCACCATTAATGATTCTCTCATCTTCTCAACAGGTGACAATAGACATTAGTAGATTTAATAGTGAGTGTTAAAAATCTGAAGCCTTAGCCTGCTAAGACATAGATAATTTGTCAGGAGATGTTTTGTACAAAGCCAATGTTCATATTGATTTATCTTGGTCTGTTGTATGAGGGCTTTTAAATG
Organism: Rhinatrema bivittatum; assembly: GCF_901001135.1. Lineage (NCBI taxonomy): Eukaryota > Metazoa > Chordata > Amphibia > Gymnophiona > Rhinatrematidae > Rhinatrema > Rhinatrema bivittatum. Next base: position 1,508 of record NW_021821032.1, on the reverse strand, counting down.
TGTCAGTTTCCACCCGAGGCCCATATAATAGTCTACCTAGGGCTCAATTCACTCAAAAATGCAGACTTAGAAGAATGTATAGCCAAAAGTTATTTGTCAAGTTTGGCAAATAAAAATAATGTTATCCTTACATGGAAGAGTAGCCTAGTGGTTAAAGGAGCCCACTAACTACCAAGAAAGCCAGGGTTTGAATACTGCTGCCATAGCTAGTGACTTTGGGCAAGTCGCTTCATTTTCTATTGCCTTAGGGACAATTTATTAAGCTGAATTAGGTATGTGCCATGTATTAAACACTTTTAACTGCACATTTAATGCCCATCATGGCAATAACATGTAGTATATTAAATGCCATGTGTTATTTAACCTCAAATAAAACTGGTGTGTTAATGAGCTGCTTCAAAAAGCAGCTCGTTACTAGTAAATTTGACGCTTGCCTCCAGAAACATAAGCTGTGTTATTTTCCTGAAAGTTAGCTAAAATGCTCCCAGGCTGGTTCTTAAAGGATGAAGATTCACCTAGGGCACTGGTTTGTGGTTTCCATACCTGTCCTGAGGGATTCCTACCCAGGGTTGTTTTCAGGAAATACAATGAATAAGCTGGTTAGGGAGACAGGTCTGAGCGACCTCGTGGCCTGCGAGCATGAGCTGCCTCAAAGACACCCATGATGATTTTACTTCAAGGTCCTGTAGCTATTGCTGCTGTTGCTGCTCTACAGAATCTATAATATTGTGGCCCATGAAGAATAGGAAGGAGCAGAAAGAGAGAGAGAGAGAGAGAGAAATGGGAGGCTGCTACTGGGCACTGGCTGACGGGGAGAAACAGAGAAAGGGCTGCTACTAGGCAGGAGGTTGTGGAGCCAAGAGACAGGGGTCTGATGCTGCTTCTGGGCTTTAAGATTGGAGATGGAGAGGAGACCTTTGTTGCTGGACAGAGACTTGGGGGAGAGGTGTCTTCTGCTGCTGCTAAGCAGAGGGTAGGGAAAGAGAAGGATGCTGAGCAGGAGTCTGGGGAAGGGGAGCATCTGTTTATGAGCAAGTGTTTGGGAGAGAGAGAGAATGGTTCCTGGGTAGGAGGTAGGGCTGCTGCTGAGCAGAGGTGAAGACAAGCAGGGGAAGAAACTGATAGGCCAGAGAATAGTAGTAGAGGGGGTATTAAAAAGCAAGGGGTTGGTGGGAGAGAGAAGGGATGCTCCTGGACAAGAAGTGAAGGGGGAGAAAGAAGAGGATGCAGGGTGAGGAGGGGGTAGGCAAGAGAAAGGGGATGCAGGGCTAAGAGTCAGTGGGAGAGAAAGGGGGGGGGGATGCATGTTAAGGAGTGGGTCAAGGATAAAGGGAGATGCAGGGAATCCAGTAGAGTGGGGTTTAGGAAGAAGATCATCCAGGAGAAGCAGTGGAGGAGTGGGAAGAGAGGGATACAGGTCAAGTATTGGGGAGGAAGAGAGAGGAGGATGCGAGCAAGTAGTGGGAGAAGAAAAGAGGGGGTAGTGGATAGGAGGAAAGAGTAAAAGG
>NW_021821031.1:0-116669 GCF_901001135.1 Rhinatrema bivittatum | reverse complement strand
CTTGGTTCCTGCTCGCCAGCCACAGAGCCTGCTTGGTCCCTGCTCGTCAGCTACAGTGCCAGCTTGGTTCCTGCTCGCCAGCCACAGAGCCTGCTTGGTCCCTGCTTGTCAGCTACAGTGCCAGCTTGGTTCCTGCTCGCCAGCCACAGAGCCTGCTTGGTCCCTGCTCGTCAGCTACAGTACCAGCTTGGTTCTGCTCGTCAGCCACAGAGCCTGCTTGGTTCCTGCTCGCCAGCCACAGAGCCTGCTTGGTCCCTGCTTGTCAGCTACAGTACCAGCGTGGTTCCTGCTCGCCAGCCACAGAGCCTGCTTGGTTCCTGCTGTCACCTACAGTACCAGCGTGGTTCCTGCTCGTCAGCCACAGAGCCTGCTTGGTTCCTGCTTGTCACCTACAGTGCCTGTTTGGTTCCGGCTTGCCACTTACAGAGCCAGCCTGGTTCCAGTACCTGAGTCTTGCCACAGTTCCTGCCTGGTTCCAGAATCCGAACCCAGTTACAGTATTGCTACTGTCCTAGTCTGGTTCCAGTTACCTGTCCTGATCCACAACCTGCCTAAGTCCCAGCGGCCGGGCCCCTACAGGCTCCTCCCGGGGGGGCTTCGGCTTCCAAGGGTGAAGCCACATAAGACCCAGCGGTTGGGCTCCTACGGGCTCCTCCCGGGGGAGTGCCAGCTTCCAGGGTGAAGAGCATCTACGTCCCGCCTGAACATCTGCCTCCCGGCCTGCTATTCATTAGAGACACTGACCATCTATTCCCAGTCTCCAGCAGGTCGGCCCAAGGGACCACTAAACTGAGACTCCCACAACAGATTGGGCTAGGTGAGGGTTAATAAAAATAGGGGATGGGGAACCCCAGTTGCAAAAGAAGCCTCATGGCACCATAATCCTGTAGAGGAGAGTTCTGAGTGAGCTGGAAGCGCAAAGAAGCAGGAGGAAAACTAGTGGACCAGAAATATAACAACCCCCTCCAAAAGCATCAGGGTCCATGGTTTTATTATTGATCTTTCATTCCTTTACCAGATTCCAACAATTTAGCATACATAAATAGCACAGACCTATTACTTATTACATGTATGAATAAAGGGTGGCAAAAAATATCATTTTTGTCATAAGTGCTGTTACGATTTGTGGGTGTGTAACCCTTGGTCCGAGATGCGAGTTGTTACTGCCTGTGGGGAGGAGTCCCACAGGTCTGGACTGTCAGGAGGCGAGGTATAGGCACAGTGGGGAGTTCTGGGCACAGTGATGGAGAGATCCCCAGGGACCAGGAAGTTACCCCCGTAGGATGGCAGACAGGAGGCAGTACCTGGACCCTGAAGGGAGAGGTGCCAGACAGACCGTGAAGTGGAAGGCACAAAACTAGCCATGCAGAAGGTTCTCTGGAAAGGCAGCCCCGAGGGGCGGAGTTGTGCAGCGTAGTGGGCATAGATGTAGTGACGCAGGCCGATCCGCGGAGCAGGGAAGCCCGAGCCAGATCTCTGCTGCTGACGTAGGCAGTGACCCGAAGAGCGGTGGAATGCCGGCAGTCTAATGTAGACGCGACCCCGAGGAGCGGGGCAGCTGACAGTCACAGAATACATGAGAGCACAGCCCCGAGGAGCGGGGAAGCTCTGAAAGTCTCTTGAGCTTGTAGGCATGGCCCGAGGAGCGGGGAGGCACAGACAGTCTTGTGCAGGACACAGGCACAACCCCGAGGAGCTGGGAAGCCCTATCGTGGAACTTGCAGGTTGCCGCAGTGTTCCAGGGAAGACCCGAGAAATAGAAGGCCTTGCAGAGTAGGACCCAGGAAGTGTAGAGCCAGCCCGAGGAATGGGGTAGGCCAGGAGAGCAAGTCCCTGTAGAATCACACACTGACCCCCGAGGATCGGGTGCCAGACAGGGTCCAGGAGCAAGGGCAAGTAGCGTAGTCTCAGGAACATGAAGGCAGGAGTTGTAGACATGTATGGAACTTGTTGCCAAGTCGGTTAGCTGGGGTCGAAGGTGGAGCTTAAGTACAGAAGTCCGATGACATCATCAAACAGGGACGCCCCTGAGGTTCCCGCCGAAGAGGCTTCAAAGGCGGGGCCAGTGATGCGCGCTCGCACACCTAGGAAGGCCCAAAGTCAGTGTGGGAAGTGGCGGCATCCATGCCGCCATGAGGAGTCCCGGGGAACGCGGCGGTGTAGGCTGGCCCGTGCTGCGAGCAGACCCAGGGAGGGCAGGAGGAGAGCGGTGCAAGAAGTAAGTACATGCGGTCACAGTCATCTGCGACCGACAGGCATAGCAAGTACATTACTTCAATAAAGTAATAATTTGTGTCTTACCAGCTAAGTTATTTTCTTTAATTACGCAATAGGACATAAATTGCAATGATTTTAGAAATCTTCATTTGTAAAGTAGGATTTACAGCACAAGTCTAATGGTCAACGCTACAATATAAAACAGGACGAAAGCTGCTCAGTGACCCAGTTCAAGGATATGGGCTTTTGGCCAATCCTGGTGTTTGAGCTTGCATCCCAGTGCATTGTGGTATTTGTAGTTCTGCAGAAACTAGCACTGCCGGCGCCATGTTACATCAGGATGGGGGTTGTAAGCATAGTTCCCTCTAAGCTGAGCGTGTGAGCGAATGCTCAAACAGATATGGAGCGCTAATGTTGGTGCTCAGAAATTATTGGTTTAAAATAATTGTTGTTTACATGAAAAAAGATGTGCAACTAGACACCCCTTCAAGGGAGCATTGGAGATATCTAGGATTGGTTTGAAGACCCCTCCTTGAAATGGAGCATTTGGCAGCTCTGTAAGAAGGTAACTGATGTTTTGATAGCTGCTCCAGATTTGGTTTTCACTGGTTTAATGATATTGTTTTGTATGCAAACATAATGGAATAGCTCTCTTCCAAATATTTGAAAAATATTAACTCCTATTTCCAAAATTGCACAAATTATTGGTAAGCAGGAGGCATAATCTGGCACTCAAAAGCTTTTCAAAAGAATATTTTTATGTGACCACTTAGAAATGTGGAAGAATTTGTTAGAATTCAGAAAATTGGGTTTACTCAGATGTAAAGATTTGTAAAGAATTTTATGTTTAAAATAGGAAGAACATTTATGAATACATTCTTGAGCTTTTTCTGTATTTACAAAAGCATTTGCAAAATCAAATTGTATTTATGGGCATAGCCACACTTACGAGATGAGAGGCAAAGCAAAGAAAAGTGCAGCTTTCTCCCATCAATATGTACATCTTGCTGTGCATCATTGGGGGTCTGATAAATCCACTTTTTAGCCTCATAACAAAACTTGTTATTTCTGACCTGAATGTTCAAACAATACCTCAGTATTTGCACAGGATGAAATATATTTTCAAGCTCCCTAGTTCACTCTCTGGTGTGGACTTCCCAGAGAGTTAATCTCAGATTACAATGAGAGCATTCAAATGAGACTATTGCTTTTGTTCTAGCTCCTTTTAATGTTAAACTTATTTAAATCAAAGAAAGACTTCAACGCTTGCCCGCACAGAAAGAGATTTAGGAATGATAGATGCAATTATTTAAACAGGCAAGGCTCTGTTTCAAGAGAGATTCTTCTCTTCTGGTCATTGGCAAATTAGACTTCATAATTTTTTGTGGTAGGTTTAGTAGATTCAAATCTGCACTTGACAGAACAGACGCCTTCTTCAGGATTCCACTGAATACATGTATACAACGCTTTACTGACTGCTTAGTTTTTACATAAACAAATGGATTATTGAATGCAGTATTAGACAAGTAGCTGATTTCATTAAACAATGACTGTCCCTTTATCCAATAACAAAGAATACAAAACAGTACAACTACATTTTAGACAGAACTTTTCATACAAATGTATCCCAAACTGCTTTACCGAACACAACAGAATCATACCAATGATATTGGAAAACAAAATGACTTACTATTGTTTTGTTTTGGGGAAGAAAAATTATTCTTTTTTTCATATTTAATTTTGTTTAGGTTTTTTTAAAATAGGATCTCATACAAAAAGAAGGAATGTGCGATATAAAGAAAGTGCTAACAATACTGTTTGTTTGTAAAGAAACAGAGAGATTTCCCCAGCAGTGCCACTGTTCTGGTATCTCCTTGTTTCATCTGGGGAATTTGAAAAGTGGAAATGTTAATGCTTATGATTATATTTAGGAACTGTTAGGGCTTGTTTATAGCACACATTCATTCCTTTAGTACAGAGGTTTCCAAACTGTCCTGGAGCACTCCCAGCCAGTCAGTTTTCAGGATATTTACCTATGCATAATGAATATGCATAGGTAAATTTGCATGCAATGTCTTCCTAACATGCACATTTTTCTCATCCATACTCATTATGGATATCCTGAAAACCTGACTGGCTGGGAGTGCTCCAGGACAGGTTTGGGAACCATTGGTTTAGTATGATACTCAAAAAATAAAAATAAAACTAAAATAAGAAAAAAAAAGTCACCTAGACAGGATTTTAGAGAGAGCTAGAGAGGAGCTGGCTGTCATGGTACATGTGGATACCAACAACATAGAAAGGTGAAGGAGGAAGATTCTGAAGCATAAATTTAGGATTTTAGGTAGGAAATTAAAATCCAGAACCTCCTGCTTTCTCAGAAATGCTCCCAGTTCCATGTGCAAGCTAAATTCCAGAGTCTCAATGCATGTGTAACCTCTGGGCTGTGGCTCTCATGAGGAGTCTATGGGCATAGAGTAAATCTTGGGGCTTACGTTACCTTCCAGTCCACATTATCCGCTAGCCCAAGTTTCTCCAGGATTCCCTGTAGGGGAGAGAATACTCTCCTAGGTGCTGGATGTTCTTTTGTGAAGCGGTAAAAATCAAGCTGGACTCAAGGATACAGTTACAACATAACTTTGCTGATAGGTTGTTGTGTAGTGGAATATGGTACTGCTAGTGCTTGCAAGACCTTTTCTTCACACAGTTCATAACAATTCTCACTGAAGGGAAATCTGTGACTTTGCAGCTCCTTCATTAATGCAGTTCCCCAATCAGATTCCCCAGCTTTGGGGCAGTTTTAAAGCATCCTCCTTAGGGATCTCTTGTTATGCGTCCGTCCGCGCCTAGCCCGCGCACGGTCCTGCTCACCTTCATGGTTCCACGGCAGGTCCGGGTCAGCCTCCCTAGTGGCTGTTGCTAGCATGTCCAGGCGCCGGCGTCCCGCGGTGGCGGTCGCCGGGCCTTCCACCGCGCACCAAGCCTCACGCCGGAGCTCAGCGGCCTCGGCTGTGTTGGCCATGCCCCTATGCGCGCGTGCGCGTGAACCACCGGGCCCCTTGTAGGGGCAAGGGCGGGTCCTAGTTTCCGCGGTGCGCCCTGATCGATTCCCTGTTATAAGGAAGTCATTGCATGAACTTCCTGGCCTTGGCATTCGGGTCGGCATTTGTGCTAGATTGTCACTGCGTGCTAGAGATGAGCTTCGTTTTTTCTACCGGGTCGTTTTTTGAGTCGGACGCTTCGGGGTAAAGTTCGTTTTCCCTCGGTTAGTTTTTTTGACAAACAAACAAAAAACTAAGAGGGAAAAATGAAAACCGGTCCAAAAAACGACGTGGGAAAATGAAGCTAAAAAAACCACCCCAAGCATTAAAACTTACTATAAATAAATTATCCCCCCCCCCCCACCATCCTGATCCCTCCCCAAGACTTACCAACATCCTGGTGGTCCAGCGGGGTCCCGTGAGCGATTTGTCCCTGGCAAGTCTTGGGGGGGGGGGTCAGGAGGCCCCCCAAGCTGGCCAAATGTCCCTGGGGGTCCAGTGGGGGTCCTGGAGCGATCTCCTGTTCTCGGGCTGTCGGCTGCCAGTAATCAAAATAGCGCCGATAGCCTTTGCCCATACTATGTAACAGGGGTTACCAGTGCCATTGGTCAGCCCCTGTCACATGGTAGGAGCACAAGATGGTGCCGATGGCCATGTGACAGGGGCTGACCAATGGCACCAGTAGCCCCTGTGACATAGTAGGTCAAAGGCTATCGGCACCATTTTGATCGAAGCAGGCCAGTCAACCCGATGGCTCGGAGGGAGAAATCCCTTGCGGGACCCCGCTGGACCACCAGGGATGTTAGTAAGTCTTGGGGAGGGATCGGGATGTGGGGGTTGTATTACAGTAAATTTTAATGCTTGGGATGGTTTTTTTTTAGCTTATTATTTATTTATTTATTTATTTAAAAACTTTTCTATACCGTCGCTAAGTTATATACCATCGCAACAGTTTACAAATAGGCACATAGACTAAGGTAAGTAAATGTAGGTATCGTACATTCTAACAGGTGCCAATAAAGTTCGGTTACAATTTCATAAATAAAATCATTATTTGAGTAATGTTGGTCAAGTCCAGGTATATTATTGAGTTACTATCGTTTTGAAATATTACTTCTTAAATGTAGGATTGAGTAAATTCATTCTCATCTGCATCACCCTGTACTTTCATTCTCTACCCTCCACACTCTTTAGTGAAGGCTTTAAAGAGCCATGTTTTTAGATTTTTCTTAAAAGTTTTGAGATTATTCTGTAATCTGAGTTTGGGGGGCATTGTGTTCCATAGTATGGGCCCAGCCAATGATAAAGCCCTTTTTCTCACTTGGGTTAATTTTGCTGACTTTACTGAAGGGATTGTTAGTAGTGCTTTGTTTGCTGAGCAGAGGTTTCTTTGAGGAACGTGTACTCGTAAGGCTGTGTTAGCCAGTCTGCTTCTTTATCATATATTAATTTGTGTATTGTGCATAAGGCTTTGTATTTTATTCTGTATTCGATGGGTAACCAATGTAAGTCTGCTAGAGTTTCGGTTATATGATCCCTCCTATTTTTTCCCGTTAGTATTCTGGCTGCAGTATTTTGAAGTATCTGGAGTGGTCTTATCGATGTGCTTGGGAGTCCTAGTAAGAGTGCGTTGCAGTAGTCAGTGCTAGAAAAGATAAGTGTTTGCAATACTGTTCTGAAGTGGGTGTGAGTAATGGTTTCAATCTTCTGAGGACCATAAGTTTTGCGTAGCCTTCTCTTACTTTTATAGATAGTGTTGCTTCAGGTTGATTGTGGGTCCATTATTACTCCCAGATTCCTTACTTTTTGGCTAGCTCAATTTTTTGGTTATTTCTTAGTGTTATCGGTGTTTGAATGATTTTAGTATGTTTTCTCTCAAGGTGAAGGAATTCAGTTTTGTCAATGTTGATAACCAGTTCCATCTGGTTTAGTAGTTGTTTAATTATGTATAGGTACATGTTAGCTAGACTTAATGTTTTTCAATTGTGTCATCTATGGTGGTAGAGTTAATTGAATGTCGTCTGCGTAAATGTAATGTATTATCCCTAGGCCTGCCAGCAGATGACATAAGGGTAGCATATATATGTTAAAGAGGGTAGCAGACAGCGCTGAACCCTGAGGTACTCCTTTTCAGGTTTAAATTTTTCTGATAATGTGTTTTTTATCTGGACTTGAAAGAACCTGTTGTTTAGGTAGGATCTGAACCAGTTTATTGTTTTGTCACATAATCCAATTTCTTCAAGTCTTTTTAGTAGTATTTTGTGGTTTACTGTATCAAAGGCTGCAGATAAGTCAAGCATTATAAGGATGTAATTTACTGTTATCAAAACCTCTTAGTATGTTGTCTGTTAGTGAGAGAAGTAATGTCTCAGTGCTGTAGTGTTTTCGGAAGCTGTGTTGTGAAGGGTACAGTATGTTATTATTGTCTAGGTGTTCAGCTAGCTGTTTCTGTACTGTTTTTATTATTTTTTTTTTATTTATTTAATTTTATATACCGGCAACCGTTTGCACATCGTGCCGGTTTTACAGATAACTTAAAACAAGGATATATATAGGCAAAGCCTTTACAAGGAACATTGTGTAACCTAGAACATAGTAACAGATCAATAACTAAATAAATAGGGGAGGGAGGGGAGGTTTTCTCTATTAATTTAGCTAATAATGGGAGGTTTGAGACTGGGCCGCAGTTAATGAGGATTAATGGGTCACTGTTTTTCTTTTGATGATTGGCTTAATGATTGCCCCTTTTAGTGTATCTGGCATTATTACTTCCGTTAGGGATAGGTTTATGATATGAGTTAGTGTTGGGGTTACTACTTTGGTAATCTTTTTTATCTCATTTGTTGGTATTATATCGATTTTGTGTGGAGCAGGGTTTATTTTTTATCATTGATTCAACTTCTTGTTCTGATATTTCTATAAATGAGGACCATATGTTAACATCTCTTTTTTGCATTACGATTGCATCGTTTTTTGGGCCGGCTTCATTTTTCCCTGTTTAGTTTTTGTTTGTTTTTCCAAAAAACTAACCGAGGAAAAACGAACTTTACCCTTAAGCGTCCGACTCAAAAAATGACCCGGTAGAAAAAAACGAAGCTCATCTCTATTTTCTTTTAACCAAGTCTAGTTTCCTGTATGTTTGGGATATGCACAAAACTGATGTCCCAAAGTACCCACAATTCTGGCACAATTTACACAAAACTCTGTGGGTGCTAATCTAGTTAAATGAGTAAACTTTTGAGAAAAATAGGCTTGCAGGACAAATTTATACTGTGTTTCCCATGAAAAGCAAGTTTGCTTACCGTAAACAATGTTTCCGTAGATAGCAGGATGAATTAGCCATGCTGTCATGGGATCTGTCAGTCAGGCCCGGGAGGTGGAGCTTGTCAAAGCAGAGAACAGAGCTTTGCTCTCTGCGGCTGCGCGTGTGTTCCCGCGCAGGAAAGTAACAGAATCTCCTCAGTCTGTGATTAAGCATCATTGTAGTCGAAGACTTGGTGACAGCCAGGGAGGAGGGTGGGTCAGCATGGCTAATTCATCCTGCTATCTACGGAAACCGTTTACGGTAAGCAAACTTGCTTTTTCCCGTCGATAGCAGGGCTGAATTAGCCATGCTGTCATGGGATTCCCAAGCTCCCGATCACTTCATTTATGATATATGTGTTTGTACGTGATCTTTGACAATGTGGCAGTCACCGTGGACTGGAGGATAGAGATTGCAGTATTGCATGCCCTATCTTCGCATCAGTGGCTGCTTGTTGGTCAAGGCGTGAGTAGTGTGAGATGTGAAGGTATGAAGCGATGACCATGTAGCTGCCTTGAAAATGTCTATGGGTTGTACATTCTTTAGGTGTGCTCAGGAGGCTGCTACTGCTCTGACTTGGTGAGCTTTAGGAGTAGAATGTAATTGTAAATTCTGTTTATCATAGCAGAATTTGATGCACTGTACTATCCAGCTGGAGATGGTGCGTTTAGCCACTGGTAATCCAGGTGACTTCGGGTTGAAGGAGACAAAGAGTTGAGAAACACGGGAGTCCGAGTTTGTCCTTTCTTTGTAGTGTGTTAAAGCTCTTTTACAATCTAGTGTGTGCAGTAGTTTTTCCCTATCATTTGCGTGCGGTTTAGGGAAAAAAGTTGGTAATTCCATGGTCTGATTGAGATGGAATTGAGTAACTACTTTTTGTAGGAAGGATGGGTGAGTTTGGAGTACTACCTTCTGGTGATGAAATTGCAAATATAAAGGATAATGGACCAAGGCCTGTAACTCACTAACTCTTCGAGCTGATGTTACTGCAACCAGGAATAGCACTTTCCATGTGAGGTATTTAATGTGTGCCGAGTCCATGGGTTCAAATGGGAACAGCATGAGCTGTTCCAAGACTATGTTGAGGTTCCATGGAACTGGAGGTTTAGATACCAAAGGACGAATGTGAGTTAACCCCTTCATGAAACGAGTCAGTAATGGGTGATTGGATATAGGAATATCATTGATTGGTCTATGATAGGCGCCTATGGCGCTGAGGTGAACTATGATGGATGATGTTGCTACACCAGCTACATATAGTGTATGAAGATAATCAATGAGCAATTCCGGTGAGCAGTCCAATGGTGGTATACCTTTGGAAGTGCACCAGGCAGAGTAACGTTTCCATTTATAGCTATAATTTTTCCTTGTGGAAAGTTTCTTGGATTCTAACAAAATGAATTGTGCTGAAGTGGAAACTCCTTGTTCTGTCAGATGGAGCCTTTCAATTTCCAAGCTGTCAAGTGTAGACCTGAGTGTAGCGGGTGTAGAAGTGTTCCTTGATCTTGGCAGAGGAGATCTTGTCGATTCGGTAATCGAATTGGATCCCTGATGGATAGTCGAAGCAGGAAACTGTACCATGATTGCCTCGGCCAGGCCGGGGCTATGAGTATCAGTTGCGCTTTGTCCGCTATGCACTTCTGAATTGTTCTTGTTATGAGTGGTATGGGAGGAAAGGTGTACAGAAGGCCTGTCGTCCACGGAATGAGGAAGGCATCTTGAGCGATCCTGAATTGGCTTGGTCTTATCGAGCAGAATTTGGGAACTTGAGCATTGATCTCTGTTGTAAAGAGATCTATTGAAGGTGTTCCCCACTGCATAAATATGTCTTGGGCTATTTCTGTATTGAGTGTCCATTCGTGGGGATGAAAGATGCAGCTTAGTCTGTCCGCTCTTGTGTTTGCAACTCCTGGTAGGTAAGTTGCTTGGAGATGTATGGAATTTCGGTGAGCGTGTTCGAAAATTATCAGGGTCTCCTTGCAAAGGGACCATGAACCGGACCCTCCTTGTTTGTTGATGTAAAACATCGCCACTTGGTTGTCCGTGTAGATCATGACCGTGCGTCCTTTCAGGTGGTCTTGGAATACTCGTAATGCATTGCGAATCGCTCTGAGCTCCAGTAAATTTATTTGCAGGTTCTGTTCCGACATTGTCCATAACCCTTGTGTTTCGTAAATCTCGAGGTGTGCACCCCAGCCCTTGTGAGGCACATCTGTGGTTAGGACTGCGTTGTGAGGAGGGGGACTGAACAACGCTCCTTTGGACAGGGTGGAGTCTAGGAGCCACCATGTTATATCTTTTTTCATTTCGGCGGTCAGCGATACCTTCTGCGTCAATGGTTGTGAATGTTGTTTCCATTGGCGTTTTAGTCCCCATTGCAGGCACCTCATGTGTAGCCTGGTGTGGGGACCGGTGAAAATCGCAGCCGCCGTGTGGCCCAGACTATCAAGACCTGTCTCGCTGGTGGTCTCTGAGTATGGTTCAAGGTATGTAGAAGGTGACGGAAGTGTGATATTCTGTCATCTGGGAGGTATGCCCTGTTGCACATAGTGTCCAGGCATGCACCTATGAACTGTAACTGTTGTGTTGGTTGTAGGTGTGATTTCTGAAAATTGATCACTAATCCTAGTTCCTGTACACAGTGTATCACCCGATGGAGGTGATCTAGTAAGATGTTGGGAGTTGGACCAATTATGAGCCAATCATCCAGATATGGAAAGATGGTTATACCTTGTTTCCTGAGATGAGCCACCACCACTACCCTGCATTTGGTGAACACTCTGGGTGCAGCCGACAGTCCAAAGGGAAGAACTTTGTACTGGTAGTGTTGATGTCCGTAGCGAAAGCATAGATAACGCCACAAGGATGGATGGATTGGAATGTGTGTGTAAGCATCCTTCAGGTCGATGGAACACATCCAATCATTGGTTTGAATGAGAGGAAGAATTGACTTCAACGATACCATTTTGAATTTCTCCTTGGTGAGAAATTTGTTCAATTCCCTTAGGTCTAGTATGGGGCAGAGGCCCCCAGACTTCTTGGGTATGAGGAAGTATGGGGAATAAAATGCTGCTGATATGAAGCGTGGGTGAATTTGTCAAATTGTTTGTTGTTTGCAAAGCAAAGCAATTTCCTCCCCCAGTTGTGGATGGGGGTTGTGAATCTTGAGTGTGGAAAGATGAGGCAATATGGGTTTTGTGGCAAATTGGAGTTGGTAACCGTGACGTACTATCCCCAAAACCCATTGATCTGATGTTATTCTTTCCCAGGCTTTCAGGCAAGAACAAATTCTGCCTGGTGGAGCTTGATGTTGTGGTGGCGGCTGAGTAACTAAAAAGATGAAGTCGCTTTTGCTGCGGTAGTCGGCTGTTGTGCCTGCTGTCTCTGGTTACGTGGTTTACCTCTGCGTTGGTTTGAGGTATTCTGTTGTGGAGCAGGATGCTGGTAGGAAGTGTATGGTTGTGTACGAAAAGACTGATAAGATCTATAGGGTCTCCTGGCATATGATTGCCTACGAGTAGATCCGATATAACGACGTGTGGTCGAATAAGTAGGATGTGATGTTAATGATTGTACTGCTAGAGCTTCTTCCTTCAATTTACCTACTGTGTCCTGAAATCTTTCTCCGAACAGGTTATCTCCTGTACATGGGAGGTTTGTTAGTTTCTCGTGCAAGTCTTCACGTATCGAACTTGAACGTAACCATGCTAGTCTGCGGGCTGCAATGGCTGTTGCTGATGCCCTGGATGATGTTTCATGTGCTTTGTAGATTGACCTCAAAAGGTGTCGAGAACACTCTTCCATATCATGAAGAGGCGGAGGTATCTGTTCCGCCATTGAGGAAAGCATACCCTTCATAGCTTGCATGCACTCATATAGGTATTGTACCATGTAGAATTGATGGTGCATAATTCGGGCAGTCAACATCGAGTTTGGTATATTTTCCTGCCAAACTCATCTAAATATTTGTTGTCTTTCCCGGTGGTATGAGGAATGCGACTTTGTTTTCTTAAATCTTTGCATCGTCGACTCTACTACAGTTGAAGAGTGAGGTAATTGTGGTAGAGTGTACGGTGATGTTTTTCTCATACGAAATTTTATGTCTGTTTTCCTAGAAATGGCTACAATTGCATAAGGCGCATCCTAGGACTTCTGTAAGACTGAATGCAGGAGCTCTTGTGGTGGAAGAGATGTTGGTTCCCCTGGAGTATCAAAAATCTTTAGGAGCCCAAGCGTTTCTGCTCTAGGGTCTGCTTCTTTTGGACCTCTAGATGCAGTATTGTACCCAATTTTTCTAGGAATTTTGGGTATGTAAGGTCTTCCGGAGGGGAGTACAGTTCCTGAGGTTGTTCCTGCGGATCTGACGGGAATCCTGTAGATGTTGATGGAGATGTTTGTATTGAAGGGGAATCAAAAGATGTATCCTGTGTATGAGTTGGCGAGGCTGGTCGATTTATTATGGGAGATGTCAGCGGTTCTACTGACGGTTCTCTAGTAAGCTGTGCTTTGTGTTCCGGAGAACCGTCATCAGCAATATTAGTCATTTTGAATGATGACTGAAGCGTTTCATAAAAACCTGCTACAGATTGAGACAATTGATAAAATGCCTCTTTTGTATGAGAGGGCATTGTCATACGACCATCTGGTTTCGTGAGACACCTGCTTTAGGGTGCATTGAGTTATTCTGAGGTGAAGTATTAGGTACCTTTCTGTCGTTTTGTATTTTATTGACTGATATGTTCCTCGAATTCTTTTGAATCTGTAGAAGTGTTAGAGGAAACAACCTGTATTACCTCTCTTTGTGAGAAGGTATTGGAAGGCGGTTCTATGAAGATAATTTAGAAGTCGAAGGGCTTATTTCCCATGTAGCACTCCTCTTTGCCAATTTTTTTATGGTTGAGAGTGTCGTGAGTGCTTATGATAATAGTTAGACGACAAGTCTGTATGACCTTCTTCATGAAGAAGGTGATCGTTTCCTACGTTTTTTTTGTAACTTCTCTGGTATCAGCTCCGGAAGAAAAGGAAATCCGTGAACAAGATGAAGTTATGGTGAAGAAGCTGAAGAAGAGCTTCGTTGAAGGGTTAACTCATTCTGAGTTGGAACGAACGAGATGAGTAATTATGTCTTTTATGCGTTAGATTTAGATCTATGCACGGATTTAGATTATGCGCGGATGTAGATTATGTGCGGATGTAGATTTGTGCACGTATCCCATCTATTTCCGTGCGCACAAGGGTTATCGGCGCCGATGTCTTCGGCGCCGTGCGCGTAGATCTCAATGGAGTCGGCGTCGTATGCGCAGATTTTGACGGCGCCGTGCGCGCATTTGGTCCTGCGCGATGGCTTCTTCTGCCACCGTTGCATGCCAGTTTCTTGTGTTGTGCGCCGATCCCCTCTTCAGGCGCCGAAATAATGTGCGCGATACTTTTTCGTGCACATATGGCACCTTAGGCGTAGAAGGTGTCGGCGCTGAGATTTCTGGCGCCAATATGGTACGTTGCGGCTCTTCAGGCTCTGTGGATTTCTTAGAATCCATTGGCCTTTGTCGTTTTGCGTTCTCCTTACCTCCAAGAGTGGAGGATTGAGGATCTGATGAAAATGTTCTCTTTTTTGATGGAGCTGATGAAGTCAGTGGGCCAGCGCGACGAATGAGCCTCCGATGGGTTCCCTTGAGGCAAAAGGTTCCTGAAGCCTGTTGGCCCCTTTATTTTAGTGCTCTAGGTGACATCCTAGAGCAAAATTCACAATCTTCCCGATTGTGATCTGGTCCTAGGCATCTGTAACATCGGTCATGTCCGTCTGTGACCCACATTACTTGCCACAACGACAGGGTTTAAACCCCGATTTTGACATTTTATTACTTTAATGCTGAGGAGAGAACAGCTCTGCGTGCGATCCCGCTCGCGGAAAAAGCAGACTGAGGAGATTCCGTTACTTTCCTGCGCGGGAAACACACGCGCAGCCGCAGAGAGCAAAGCTCTATTCTCTGCTTTGACAAGCTCCACCTCCGGGCCTGATTGACAGATCCCATGACAGCATGGCTAATTCAGCCCTACTATCGATGGGAAAAGGACATTACCTATTATAGACTGTATCTTAATGAAGCAACTGGCATATTGAGACTGTTAAATCCGCACCCAATTCCAATTTCCAAGACCTCATCTGTTTTTAGTAATTTAGCATATAACGCAATTTGTATTTTAATGTCTGAATGTTCTATGTTATTTTATTTATCATAATATGGAGTAGGCATTTGTCAGCAACAGGTCGGTCAATTTTGTTTTTTAGTTAATTTTATTTTATAGTGCTTTCAACATTTTTGTGTAACTTTTTCTCTGTTTTATCTACATAGTGTTTTTTAACCATGTCCTTTGATTTTATTCTTGTATTGCTGGGGAGAGGAAAGTATAGTCCTGATTTCTGTGGGATTAAGAGAGTAGATTATTGACCTTGGTCTTTACTTTATCCATTGTGTGGGCAGCAATCATGCCCGTCCCCAGAGAAGTTATTAAAACATCTGGTATTCCTTTTCCTGTATCAAAGCTCTGTCCATCAAGAAAAAACCATGATATCTTTTTCTCTTATCTGTTGAGTTTCAACTAGATTTCTTTCAGTAACTAAAAGCTGGCACTCTGCAGATGATTAGTATGTATTTATTCATTTATTTATTTATGTATTTGCATTATTTAAAAACATTTCTAAACCGCTTTCTTCATGGATTTTTCAATGTGGTTTACAAGTAAAGTAACATACATAATTCTTATAAAATAATTAATAATAAGCATTAGATAAAGGAAAATTCAAATAACATACATAAAACATTAACTAGAACAAAATAAATGGACATAAAACTGCATCTGAAAATATGCAAAGTAAATAAAAATTCATGAATACTACTAGATAAAAAGAATACAATGCTGGGGCTCAATCAGCATATGCTTTCCACCAATACATATATGATAACTAAATTCTAACTCTTTAATACTGAGAAACTCCTATTAACGTGACTAATAAGGAGAATTCACACCTACTCATATGCTTGTTTAAAAAGATATGTCTTCAAAGTTTTTTTTGAAATCTTTTACATTCCTGATGTCTCTTAAGGGGGGATATCATTTCAGATTTTGGGCCCAGGAACTGAGAAGGCATGATGTCTGGTGATATCTTATCTTGTTATTTTAAAGGATGGAATTTCAAGTAAATTGTATTTTGGGAATGAAATTGTCTGTCTGGTCAGTTTTATAAATACAAAGAGATGTATATAACCAAATCGAAGATTATTTATGTAATACATTTAAAATTAAGTGAGTATTTTATATTGGATTTTGAATGAGATTTGATAATCAGTGTAAAGAATGTAACATCGGTGGAATGTGACCCCTCAGTCTTGATCTGGTTTAAAATTCTAGCTGCGGTGTTTTGAATAAGTTGAAGAGGACCAAATTGAATATGTAGGTAAACCCCAATATAGAGTGTTGCAAATAATCCAGGTTATTCAGAATCAAGAACTTATAATACAGTACGAAAGTCATGTGCTTCAAGTAGAGGTTTCAGACATTTTAACAAATTGCAGCCAGCTTATAAAAGGAAGATTTGACTACTGTGGAAATTTGACAATGTATTGATAGATTTGTGTCCCAAGATTACCCCTAGGTTTCGAACTTTTTGAGTAATTGGAATAATCTTACCTTGACAAATTTAGGGAGGTTAGAAAATCAAGTGGTATTGTTTTATGCTAGATAAAAGGATGACTTCAGTATTTTTCTTAGGTTCAGTTTAAGTTTGTTGTGAGAAAGCCAGTGTTTAACAGTTAATATATAAGATGACAAAGGCTAAAGTGTCAGACCAGGATGGTTATTCCTACTTTCATACATTTAGGGAGATAAAAAGGTGAGGGGCAGTTCTCCTGATTTTTAAGAATTGGTTAAAAGTGTCCTTATTTGCAGAGGCCATTACAGATAGTTGTGAATCCTTGGTCATTAGTGTTGACTCATGGGTGCTTTTTCTCATTTATTGGCTCCTGTGTTCCTATGCCATCAGCCCTACCTCAATTGAGTTTTTTTCATCACTTTGAGGCACACTGAAGTGGTGTTATTAGTGGATTTTAATATTCATGAGGGTAATATGCCCAAATCCAGTGTGGTTGTGTTTTTTACTTTTCTTGCATCTTTGGGTTTGTCTCAGCTTATTGACACTCTGACTCATTGTGCTGGTCACATGTTGGATTTATTATGGGTTCCTGAGGCATGGGCCTCAGGTGAGAAGATGATGGTCTCATACTTATCCCAGTACCATGGTCTGATCATTTTTTTGCTTTCATTTTCTTTGACAGTAGTTCCTCAAGCCCAGTCATCTCTAAAACAGCAATTATATGGAAGTTCATGGGCCTATTGATATTTAACAATTCTCTTTAGAATGGGCAACAGTTCTATCAAGTTTGGACTTAAAGGTGTTAAGCGCCAGGCCATTCTTTATGACGCTCATGTCCAGGGATACAAGAACACTTAGATTTTGGTAGAAAATATAATTTTTTATTTATTAATATAAGTATTCTTGGGAGATGCTGATGCCATGTCACTGACAAACAGACCACCAGCATCTCCTTGTATACAGGAAGTGATCCTTCTTTTATAGATAACATACAATATTGTTGAAGATTCTAGTGTTGCGTGTCTGCTCAAAGAATCATTTACATTGGTTGTCATGTCAACAGCATGATACGATCATCCCTAAACTGTCCTGATTACTTCTCCTAGGTGGGGCCCATTTACCATCACTCTCTAGATAGTCCTTTGTTCTGTTAGAATCTTGCTGGTCAGGGTAATTAACACATCTGAAATTGTGTTTACAGATACTCCTGAGAATAGTGCCTCTTATTATGACAGTATAGCCTGAAGTTCCCACAGTTGGCTTCTGCTTTGTGTGACCCTATGATTAGGCATCACCTTATGGAGCCAGCTTAACTGCCTGTCCAGATGTCCTAGGAATTCTGCAAGTCATGCTCAATAAGTCACTTAGAGTTCATACAGCCAAGGCAGGCTAAGAAATCAGAGGATTCTGGGGCATTTGCCTGTCTCCATGTTGGTTTTCTGTTCAGGCACACTCCTCAGAGCTTAATGATATTAATCAGTCTATACATTTGTTCAATAGTGCTCTTACTACAACTTTGGATCGTATTGCTCCATTTCAAGAAACCAAATTGCTCAGTTCAAGATGTGTTCTGTGGTTCTCATCTGAGCTTTTCAGCTCAAGCATTCTTTGAGATGACAGAAAGTCTCTGGTGCACTCATAAGTCTATATACACTGCTACCAGCTATAAGGCACCTTGTGCTTCTTATCATGCTGCATTTGATTCATGAAAGAGATCATTCTATTGGTCTCATCTACAATCCTCACAAATCAACCTGGAGAACTTTTTTTGTTAGCCAGATGCTTGTCCCAGCCACCTCGATAGCTATAGGGTCAACATTGCCATAGATTGTGAATCCTTTGCTATCTATTGTTTGGACAAAACTATCTCTTTGTCAGATTCTGTTGGTCCTCCTTCTCCAGTTAAGGATATAATAACTGAGTCAGATCGCATAACGTGTTGCTGGACTGATTTTGAATGTCTGGGTTCCACTGAGGTAGAGGTGTCTCTTAAATCATTATGATCCTCAAATTTTTCACTTGACCATTGTTCCATTAATATTTTTATTGCATTGCAAATGGTTTTTGTGAGAATAATAACTAATATCCTGGATCTTTCTCTATATCAGGGTGTTGTTCCGGACTATTGTAAACAGGAAATTGTCACTCCCAATTTTGAAGAAAGCTAATTTGCCCATTAAGTCTGTCAGACCTATTTCTATGTGTTGAAGGCTTGGGGGGGGGGGGGGGGTGTAGGGAGGCAGTTAAAAATACACATGTATGAATGGGTCAGTTTACTATTTATATCAATGTAACAGGGTACTGGCTAGATAGACAGTACAGTCAACAAATTTACTTTTCTTTCAACTTTCAGCACTCCTAATGACACCATTAACTGCTCCCACCCAAGCCTTCAAAACCCCCAACCCCTCACCTTGAATTTAAAGTTCCCCCTGTTACACTGGTACAAATAGTAAACACTCACCCATTCATCTATGTTTACTCTCTCTCTCTCTCACGCTCACTCTCTCTGGCAAAATTATGAGTGACCCTGCTTGCTTGTTGAGAGCAAGCATCTTTTACAACATAATCAATATGATTTTCAAGCTAATTACAGCACTGAAAAGTTATTATTGGGTATATCAGATTATATTTTGTTGCAGTTTGACCAGATTACTCTATTATTCTGGTTTCTTTGTACATCTCAGCTGCATTTGATTTTGTTGATCATTCCATCCTTTTAGCCTAATTAAGTTCCTTGGGCATTGGAGGTACCATTTTATCTTGGTTTCGTTCATATCTGTTAGGATGTCATTTTGATGTTAAGGGAAATCAATCATTCTCATCATGGAAGGCTCTTGATAAAGGGTATTGCAGGCCTCTGCTTTATCCTCCATATTGTTTAATCTCTATCTACATTTGAGGAAGAATTTAAAATTTATGCTGATGGCATTCAGCTTGTTTTTCTTGTTAATGCCCCTTTAGTTATGGTTTGTGAAACCATTGTGAACTACATTTCTGCCATAAAGTTGTGGCTTAAGCAATATGATATTACTCTTACTTTGGCCAAAACTGAAGCCCTGTGGCTGAGTAGGCAATCAGCCCAAATTGCTCGGCAGTCATCATTGTTGATGGGCTCTCACTCAATTTCTCTCCAGTTATTAGAGATCTTGGCTTTTTATTAGATTCAGATTTCTTCCTAAAACCTCATTTTAGCTTCTTATCCCTTTAAATTTTTGTTACCAGCTCCTGATTTTAGAATAGTAGTGCAAGCGTTCATATTAAACATATTAGATTTCCTTAATTTGCTCTATGTAGGGCTGCCAAATTATATGATTGAATTTCTCCAGTTGTTGCAAAATGCAGCTGCTCAGTTAATTATTCCTGTTCCATCAGAGAACATATCTCTCGTGCACTGTGTTAACTTCACTGGCTCCTAGTTAAATACAGGATCTTGTTTAAAGTTATGACTTTGGTACATAAGGCTCTTTATTCTGTTGTTCCTGTTGCTCTGGGTAATAAAATTCCAAGTACGTTCCACTGCAGTTCCTAAGGTCGGCAGGCAAGGGTTTATTTATTTGCTTAGACATTTTATATACCATTGTTCCATGTAAAGATCACAATGGTTAACAAAGTGACATTCATAGTTATAACTTGACAAACTAAGGAGAGAGAGAGATGGACTCTCAACCTGGGTAACACCAAGCTGAGAAACATCAAGCAAGGTTAGGAGAACATTGTACAAATCTCATCTTTGTGTGAGTTTCCTCACTCCGAAGGTAATCACATCTTCACAAGAGTGTACTGTTCAGTTCATATGTCTCATTCTGAATGTCAAAGTGGCCCCTAACCCCTACACTACTACCTAAACCTCACCTTGAGTTACTAGGTGATCCTCATATAGAGGTATAAATACCTAACTACTAGAATGGCCTTTATAGCTAGTCTCTCTCTCTCTGTCTCGCTGTCTCTCTCTCTCTCTCTCTCTCTCTCTCTCTCTCTCTCTCTCTCTCTCTCTCTCTCTCCCCCCCCCCCCCCCAGTGGTTGTAGGTAGGAATTGCAACAATTGTTGTAATACTGCAAAGTGTGGAATGGTATTCATAGGTGGGCATTAATATCTATCAAGTTACATTTTCTGCTACATATTAAATTGATCTAGTACATATGGCAAAGAGTATGGTTAATTAAAATGAAATGATAGTTTTCACATCTTAGTGAGTTGGTTTGAGAATCTTGCATTCTCTCGTTTGATTTATTCTTTATGATTCTATTATTTTTTGTCCTTCTTTGTGGTTGTGTATATTCTAATGTTTTTAAGTTAAATTATATGTGTTTTTGAATAGCCATGCTTTTTTTAATTCACATTTAAATCTTTTTCTATCTGCTAAAATATGTAAAAACCTCAGGCAGAGAATTCCAGAGCTTTGGACCCGCTATTGAAAACACTCAATCTCTTATTTGTATCAGATGTGTGCTCTGTATTGTGGGAATAGTAAGCAGTCCTTTGAGATCTTAGTGTTTACTGAGGATGGTAAGGTTGTGGTGTCACTCCTAACAAGCTGGTGTTATTGGAATGAATGATGTTGAAAATTAATGTTAATACTTTTTAGTAGATTCTGGATTGTACTGGTAAACCAATGCAGTGACATCAGTGAGGGTGTGTGTTCATATTTTCTGGTTCCTAATAATATTTGTGCTGTAGCATTTTGTAATAGTTGTAGTGGTTTTAAGTGGCCTGCTGGAAGACCTAGTAGTAAGGAGTTACACTAGTCAAGGTTTGAGAAGATTAGAGTTTGCAATACAGTACGGAAGTGGTTTTAGCTGATGTAATATACACAACTTGGTGTTATCCTGTCTTAATTAATTTACTGATGTGCATTTTCATTGTGAGGTTCTCATCTAGTTGTATACTTAAATCCTGTATTTGATTTGAGGGATTAATTTGAAAATTACCCAAGTCTAGGGCAGGTGGTTTAACAATCGATGGGTTTCTACTCAGCCAAATGATTTGTCTTTTTAGCTCTAGGAAAATTAAATACATCATAGTTAGGATAGTCAATTTGGTTTAGGAGAACATTATTTCTGTCTTTGAGCCAAGTTTAAGAGACACAGAAAATGGTGGTATTTTAAGTCCTCTAGCAGGTCATTAATCAGAGAGAATTTTTTGACAGAGACTGAGCGTTTAGTAGAAGCAGAGTAAACAATAAATAGGAAGAGGTGGTTGAAGAGTTTTTACTTATCTTAGGGTGGCCCAACATTATGTTCCTTCTGTGCTTATTTCTCTGGACGCTTCTTAGATCTCCATTCCGACCCTGTCCAAGCATGGGCTGTATGTAGTACTTTTGATCCATGCTTGTGGCAACTTGATTAAAGGTATAAGAACTTCAGGCACGCCTGAAGGGGTGCACAAAGGGGAAAGCTCCTTTGTTGTGCTCCTTCGTTCATGCACCAAGGGCATACACCCCCGAGCGCAGGCACCTTTGGCGTCGCTGCTGCAGTGTTCTTGGTCTTCTGTGAATGGGTGGTGGGTGGGCGGTGGGTGGTCCCCACTGGCATGTCACCTCCTCTCTCCGCTGCTGCCACTGCTGCTGGGATCATTGGCTTAGAAGGCCCGATTGACTCTGCAGCTGCCGCTGTCTCCTCTGGTGAGGCCAGGTAGGTCTTGCCACACTCACCATTGTCACCGTGGTGTTCTCTGGTCTGTAGGTGGGTGGTGGGTGGTCTCCGCCGATGTAATGCCTCCTCTGTCCATTGTCGCTGCTGTTGCTGCGACCGCCAGCTTGAAAGGACTGATTGGCCCTGCTGCTGCTGCTGCTGCTGTCTCCTCCGTTGGAGGCCAGGTAAGCCTCACCATCACCATCACGGTGTTCTTTGGTCTTTTGTGGGCGGGTGGTGGGAGGTCCCCGCCGGCACGATGCATTCTTTTTATACTGCTGCTGCCACGACTGGGACTGCTAGGTTGGAAGGCCCGATTGGCCCTGCTGCTGCTGTCTCCTCCGGTGGAGGCCAGGTATGCCTCGCTGCCCTCACTTTCGCTGCTGTGTTCTTCTCTGGTTTTCTTATCCCCACTGTTAATACCTATCAACTTCAGACCATTCATTCCAGGGCATTTGTTGTTTCCAGTCCCACGTTGTGGAATGAATTGGCCATGGGCTTGAGAATTCATTCTGATTAGAAATCCTTCAGAAAAAAGCTGAAAGTATGTTATTTTTGTTTGGCTTTGAAGTTTTTGTTATTGATCAGCTCCTCCCGAGGGGAGGAGCTATCGATCTGTGAGGCTTGGCTCCTGTAGGAGGAGGAGTTAGCAATCTGTTAGTGCTCACCCCACCAGGAGGGCGGAGTTAGTAAACTGTATGCTTTGTTCCTGTAGAAGGAGGAGCCAGCAACCTGTATGATCCCCACGGGGAGTTATCTATCTGTTATGGATCAGCTTCCGCAGAGAGAGGAGTAATGGTCTGATGTGGGTTGGCTCCCACAGAGTGGCAGATGATAATACCGCTCTATTAGTGTAAGGAGTAACACTTAGTAGAAATAGTGAATCCCTGGGCCGATGGCAGATGACAGTGCCCTCAAGAGGAGATCCTGAGAGGGACCACTGGCTAGGCTGGAGTATTGAGACAAACACAGATTTTTCTTTATTAGACTGGAAGTAGAACCACCAGAGCTGGCAGTAGTGAGCTGATGTGCCCGTAGTGAGTAGTGAGCTGAAGTCCCTCGGATACTGGAATTACGATCTCTGAGTAGCTGAGCTGAAAGGAGAGACTGTAGGTAGTGAGTAGACAGGGTATGCTGGACATATAACCCGTGGTAGATGATACACTCACAATTGTAGATATCTGTAATGTCTTCTTATGCAATAGAGAGTCTTCAGTATTCAGGAACAGGAGCCGCAGGGTACTGCCTATAGGCAGTCTGAAATAGAACTCACAATAACTGTGTATGGGATAGCTTCTGAAATAGAAGAGAGGCTAGGAGAGATTTAGGAACATAGGCCCTCTTGGAGCGAGTACCGGTTCCTATCTGTTAATCTGTAATAGTAATCCATAAGATATAGGTATGCAATATCTTCTGAGGAAGAAGAGAGTCTGAGAAAGGTATTAGGAACATGGGCCCTCATGGAGCAAGTACCGGTTCCTATCTGCAATAGTAACTCACGATCTCCATACCTGCGATAACGTCTTAGACTGAAGGGAGTCTTAAAGATCGTGGAGCGAGTACCGGTTCCTGTCTGTAATAGGACTCACTGTGTTCACGTCTGCGATCGCCTCCAGGCAATAGGAGTCTTCTGAGTATTCGGGAATGTAGGCTCTCGAGGAGCGAGTACTGGATCCCGTCCAGCAATCTGAAATCAAGAAGAGAGAGAGCGGGACCCCCGAGGAGCGGGTACCCCTAGGTGAGTTTGTAGAGGCAGAGCAGTGGAGAAAGAATTCCCCGAGAATAGTGAAGAAGGGGTTCCTACCCTTGCCCTTGCTAACTTAATCCATAGTAGCAATCAAAGACCTTTTATGTTGGAAGCGGATGATGTCACTACGGGGGGACGCCCCCGAGGTTTGCGCCCTTGCTGGTACAAAGTCTGGAGTGCACGCACGTGCGCCCTTACGTCATCAGGAACATGGCAGATCTGTAGCATCAGGCCAGCCCGGGGATTCCAGGAAGAAAATGGTGAGGAGAAGCCGCGGCAGCATCTGTCCGTCAGACCCAAAGGGAGTCGCCACAAGGTAGAGAGGGTGGAGCGAGGGTGAGAATAGGCACGAACGCAACAGTTTTATTCAATATGAATTTAATTTTATAATGTTTTTGTATTGTATTATTTTGATATGATAATATATTGCCTTGTTTTAATTGTTCACTGTTTAGCACAGTTTTTCTGTTATAGGCGGTATAGAAAAATCTGTAAATAAATAAAATGAATGCCAAGATGGGTCTTGAAAATCAAAAATTTTCACCAGGGACTCTGTGAGGAAGTACTCCTATTTACCTTTGCAGAACCAGGCTAAATGCCTGGTCTACCTTAAATTCCTTCAGAAGACTATGCTCTGTGGGTGGGATCCTGTGGGGCAGGTGGGGCTCAGAGGACATAACCAGAGACTTGGGAATAAGAGCTGGGATCCAGGTGGGAATAACCAGACCAGGCCCAGGTCTCCAGCAGAAAGGCAGCTCCTGTACATAACATTGTCCAAACACTGAGCTGAGATGAAGCAGTATCAGCTGTCACATGGTAGGAGCAATGGATGGCTGGTGCCATCCATTGGCTGGTGCCATTGGTTGTCACAGGGGCCAACCAATGGCACCAGTAGCCCCTGTAACATAGTAAGGGCAAAGGCTATCGGCGCCATTTTGAATACCGGCAGCCAACGGCGTGAGTGGAGGAGATGGTTCCCGGACCCCCCGCTGAACCACCAGGGAGTTTTGGTAAGTCTTGAGGGGGTCAGGAGGGTGGGGGGTTGGGGGGTTGTAGTTAATTCAATTTTAGCTGGGAAACAAATAAGAATGAATGCATGAACATATCGGGGGGGCCCCCTTGCCGAATGCAATGTATCTGCCCCCCCAACGAATACAAATTACGAATGCAACGTATGCCATCCTTCTGCACATCCCTACCTTCCATAGGGATATAAATACCTATCTAGCGTGAGGGCATTATGGCAAGGTGCTCGCTCTCTCTCTCTCTCTTTCCCCCCCCCCCCCCAAGTACCCCAAATTGCAACAATTTGGGTACTTACCGCAAAGTGCAAAAAAGGTATCGCAGTTTGAGGTAATACCTATGCGAAGCACTAAGATAGCACACTTTGCAATAAACAGCCTATTACCATAAAACATGCCCCTTTTCCT
The DNA here is from genome assembly GCF_901001135.1 of Rhinatrema bivittatum. Classification (NCBI taxonomy): domain Eukaryota; kingdom Metazoa; phylum Chordata; class Amphibia; order Gymnophiona; family Rhinatrematidae; genus Rhinatrema; species Rhinatrema bivittatum. The sequence goes on along the minus strand of NW_021821031.1, from coordinate 91,645 downwards.
ATCGTGAATTTTGATAAATCCAGGCCTAAGATTGTAAAGCAGATTTGTGGATTCAAACAGCTGAGAGAAACTGAGCCTATACATTTTTGAGGGGTCTTTATGGAGTCTTATGCCCAGATATTTCACTGAATTTTCAGCCCATCGCATAGGAAAATGTGCACTCTATAGTTCCCGCATGGCATCGCTTATAGGAAGCACCTTAGATTTATCTAAATTGAAGCGGAAACCCGCTAGACTTTCAAAAGTTTCTAATTCTGATGGCAAAGCCGTTACTGATGACATTGGATTTGTCAAATGCATAAACAAATCATCTGCAAAAGCCATTAATTTAAATGGAGACAACCTCAATCGACCTATGGGAATTCCTTCTATGCCCTCATTAGCTTTAAGAGCTCTAAGAAGAGGTTCCAGTGTTAAAATAAATAGCAAACCTAATCTCTTTAGATTGAAACCCATTAACCATTACTGAGGCCATAGGGTCACTGTATAACACTCGAATAGCTTGGATGAAAACACCTTCTATACCAAAAGCTTTCAAAGTGTCAAACATAAAACCTCAATCTAGCCTGTCAAAAGCCTTTTCCGCATCTAAACTGAGCAAGACCAAGGGGATGTTTTTACTTTTACTGAAGCCCATAGAAACTAAACTTTTTCACACTTTCCAGACAGAGCTCCCCCCTTCACAAAACTAACTTAGTCCTTGCCCACCAGATCAGAATAAAATTTGCCAGCCTCACTGCCAAGATTTTTGCCAGGAATTTCACATAAAAGTTCAACAAAGATATTGGTCTGTTAAAGGCTGGAAGCATCAGATCCTTACCCTGCTTTGGTATTACAGTGATAAGTGCTTTATTGGAAAATAGAAAAAAAAAACATCCTGAATCCACTGCATAAACACTTCCCCCAACAGAGCACTTATTTTAAACACCATAAGCTTATAAAATTCAGCTGTATACCCATCTCGGCCAGGTGCTTTTTGTAATTGCACATCTTGAATTGCCTTTTGTATTTCCTGCAGCTGGATTGGTACATTCAGCTTGGCCATTTGGTCGGGAGTCAGCTTAGGTAAATTCGCCTTCTGGAAATATGCCTGAACTTCAGTTCTATCACTAGGTTCTGTTTATAAAGGAGCTGATAGAAGTCCTTGAAAATTTCACATATCTGCTTCCCCTAATTAACAATTAATCTAAAGCCTGACCGCATTGTATTTATGACTTAGAGGCCTGTCCAATTTTTGGTTACATTAGCCAGAAGCCTACTCATTTTATTGCCATATTGGTAAAATTTGTATTTATAATACAATAAACTCTTTTTTTACTCTCCGATGCAATAGTGTATTCAAAATAACCTGAGATGCCGAGAATATTTCCTTATTCGCCCCAGAGGGGAATTTTTCATAGAACTCTCTATCATTCTGCAATTGCTTCTCAAGTAACAATATCTCCTTCAATGCCGCTCTACATTACTCTGCTACATAGGAAATAATCTTGTCTCTCAAAACAGCCTTGGCTATCTCTCAGTATAAAACCGGCATACTTTGGTGATCCACATTATCACTCAAAAATAGTTCCCACTTTTTCTCAAAAAATCCCTGATCATTATATAAATAAGTGGGAAATCTCCAGGACTCCCCGCTCCCCTTTATGATGGAAACCTTACAGGTCACACCACACTGGAGCATGATCGGATAATGCCAACGGGCCAATCTCCATCATAGTCACTTTGGAAAAAAATGTCTATCTGAACTAAAAGATAATCAATGCAAGATTGAGAGTTGTGTGCTTGAGAAACGCGAGTATACCCTTTTTCCATGGGATGTAACACCTGCCAACCATCCACTAAATTGAAAATTTGGCACAGTTAAGATATTCTCCGATTCCCAGAAAAGAACTAGGCCCTCCTGTTGATCTGTCTAAAGTTTGATCATGAACACAATTAAAAATCCCCCACCCCCCTCCATTATTAAAGCCTTGCTTGTATATTCCATAAAAAGAGTGGCCAATTTAGGAAAGACATCATGGTCATAAACATTTGGGGTGCAAACCGAACAAAACACTACTTTTTGACCATAAAGAAGGCCATCAGCGATCAGAAACTGCTCTTCTGGATCATCTATTACTTTGGTCTCCTGGAAGGAAACTTGCTTTCCAATTAATATTGCCACCCCTGCTTTCTTTGTGCCAGATTAAGAAAGAAAACTTTCCCCATCCACCGTCTTCATAGCTTTGGATGTTCTACCTTATCTAAGTGTGTTTCCTGAAGAAGACCCACCTGCACTTATAAATCATTATATCGCTTACAGAATTTTGAATCTCTTTACAACTGAGCCAAGCCCTGAAACATTCCTTGTCACTACTCTTACCACTGATTTAACCATAATTATCAAATGATAAAATATATAACACCTGTAATCTTCAGAAATGGCCCGGACTCCCCAGCCTGAATATTCCCTCAGAAAACCAAAGTCAACCCCAGCGCATAGGCAATGACCAATCTCACATGTAATAATCATGTGCTATCCATGGAAAACCCTTCTCTCAGTCTCTCCCCTCAGCACGCTCCCACTTCCTAACCTGCTTTCTTCCTGACCCCATCATCCCTTCCTCCCCCCCCCCCCCCCCACCCCCATTACCACAAGCATAAATCCCTGCTTTGGGTTTAAAGTCACCACTACTGAGTGGAGCCCCACTCCCCCTTAACAAGAAAGAAAGAAAGAAAAAGAGGCAAAAGAAAATAATAAAATACAAAATAAAATGAAATGAAAATAAAAATGTGTCCCTTCGAGAGTAGTTGCCAGTCCAGTTTATTATTTTAAATTGTTACCGTACTATGATGGCACACGAGTAATTTGTAATCTATACCACCCATATGTCTCTTTATCGTGCCCTTCTGTAAACCGTTGTGATGGTTATTTAACTTAACGGCGGTATAGAAATTTTTTAAAATAAATAAATAAAATAAAGTACTGCCAACATCTCCTGATATCCTATCGTCAGAGTTAAGAAAAAGAGAAAAAAAACCCCCCACCCAAGTCAAAGAAGAGATAATCTGAAGGTTTATTCAAACCGTTCCAGCTTTCATGAAGTTCAAAAATGAAAATGTCTTTCCACTTTGCTTGCTCAGAAAGTCATTCCAGCAGGGCTCCCAGTTCACTCTTCTCAGTAAAGACATTTTCTTTTCTGAATGCTTTGGAGAAGGGGCTGGGGGCTAGGGGGAGGTGGGGACCATCTGCAAGACCACCCACAGTTTTATGAAATTACTTGCATTAATGCCCTTTTGGGTGAATGGCCCAAAATGGCATTATTGCAAATCAGGGACGAAAGATTTAAAGGGGCCATAGGCTCTTTACAGCTTTTTGAATCATACATTCACAGCACTACTTTACTGGGTATCTTTTCAAGTTCTACAGCTGACCTAACCAGATATACTCAATATTTGGCTAGGTTAGCCAGATATCCTAGCCCCTCCCCAGAATTCCCTGGAGACGCCCCCTTTTTATGTGGCTAAATTATAGCCGGATAAGTAGTTATCAGGCTATAATTTAGCCAGATAAGCAGCTGAATATGTCGCAATAGCCATTTAGATAGATAACTTGTAGGTTATCTGTCTAAATTGCTTTTGAATATTGATCTCCAAATGATTATTTTAGGGGGGAGAATTTTCAAAGCCATTTACAAGGGTAAATCAGCCAGGCTGAAACTTACCCTCCTTCAATGTGCCTAAAGATAAGCACCTTGTGGGACAATGCATGTGCCTTTAGCTGCATTGCGAGGAGGAACCCTGAGCAGGGCCAGCACATCTTATTAGGCGAACTAGGCAAGCAGTTGCCTCAGGCGCTGACCATTAGGGAGCGCCAAAGAGCAGCCATGTGAGGCCATGAGCAGAGCCTATCCCACTCGCGGCAAAGAGGAGTAGAGATTCAGTGGGCTGCGAGCAGTGCCCATCCTGCTCGTGGCCCAGAGAAGCATACAATCGATGGGCACGAATGAGGTAGGAGTCGGGGGCCGAGACTGGGGTGGGGTGGCTTGATGGGGGGGGGGGGGGGGGTGCGGGAGCCACAGGGGAGGGTGGGCGCAAGGCAGAACGTTTGCCTAGGGCACCTAATAACCTTGCACCGACCCTGTTCCCGAGGAAGGGGCAGCCGGCTTTAGGTCGGGAGAGGAAAATTTTGTCTGTGATAGATTGCATTTTCAACTCTTTGCAAGTTACTTTCCATGGAAAAAGCACCAACACAAAAAAAACCCAAAAAAAACCAGGTACAAATGTCCGCAGGTTCTTTGTACTTAGTGCAAGTTTCAAAGCAAAAGCTCACATGTACATTCTCTGTGACAAATGGGGCCCACTCTGTGCATAAAAAGTAACCGTAGATTTTCTACCATGCCAGACAGTCACCACGATTGGGTTTGTTCCTTATTTTCATGACAGAGCATGCGTTCCAAAACTATGCCAGAAATGTTTTCCAGACTCTGTGGTTTTTTTTTTTGTCTTGTCTGAATACAGCTTCCCGGATCCTTGATAATATGGACCCATCTGCAGAGCCTTGCCAAGATTTCTATCAATATGCATGCGGAGGTTGGCTGAAGAAGAATATCATTCCAGAGACCAGCTCCCGCTACAGTAGCTTTGACATTTTAAGAGATGAACTGGAAGTTGTTTTGAAAGGTCAGTGAAATGTAAGCATTTGTGAGGGCCACTCTCAAACAGTGCACAGAAGAGTAAAGTCTGTGGGTACTTTTGAACTGCAAACTTTAAGGCAATCTTCAAAGAGGAAAACATTTAAAAATTGGGTCAGAAAAAAAGACACGTGCACAGAGCTGTGCCTGCTATTTGCATGGGTTCCTCTTGCAGTGAAATAGTACATGTACGCCTATGCACGTTGCAGTGCATGGGGGTAAGTGCTAACCCCTGGGCATTTCTCCTCTCTCTCTGCATGTTAATAAAGGGTAGCTGTTTTGCAAAGGTTCATTTCCGCATGTAAAAGACTATTTTACTGGCAGAAATTAGGGATGTGAATCATTTTTCTGACGGATGAAAATATCATATGATATTTTCAAATCCGTCAAGTATCGGGGGGGGGGCCCCGAAAGTGATAGGAAAACCCACGAAATTTTCATGTGGTTTTCTTATCGTTGGGGGGGGGGGAAGAAAAAAATACCCCAAACCCACCCCAACCCTTTAACCCCCAGCCTCTCGACCCCCCCCCAAAAAAAAACTTTCCTAAAGTACCTGGTGGTCCAGCGCCATTTTTAAAGATGGCGCCGGCCGTCCATTGCTCCTGCCATATGACAGGGGCTGGCCAATGGCACCGATAGCCCCTGTCACATGGTAAGGACAAAGGGCCATTGGCGCCATTTTGTTTACTGGCAGCCGACAGCCCGAGAGTGGGAGCTCGCTCTCGGGACCCCTGCTGGACCACCAGGTACTTTAGAAAAGTTTTGGGAGGGTCGGGGGGGGGGGGGGAGTCTAAATAATTAGATTTAAAGGGTCGGGTGGTTGTTTTTTTTTTTCGGCTCGGGCAACCAAAAAAAAAGTGGTGAGAATCACGGGAAATGAAAATTTCCCGCGGTTCTACGAACACGATTCTGGAAATGATTCCGGAACCGATTCACATCTCTAGCAGAAATGGCTTTGGAAATTGCTCTCCGTACCTCCGAGCTGGAGCTTGTTCATGGCTTCCCTTGAGAGGCTTGTGCTTGGAAATACGCCCTGGTACTGGAAGTGTTGAACATTTGCAGTTTGCGCTATGATTCCGAGACATGGCTGTCCTCACCGGTGGGAGTACTAGTAAAATTCTGTGCCGCAGGAAAGGGGGCGACATTTGCAACACAGTGAAGGACGAATATTAATTAATAACTGGAATTTTCCTGTTACAAACACCCACCTGTTATTGATCAGTTATGAGCATGGCTGGCAGTTCTGAGAGCGTCTGGGTCAGGTAATTGATGTAAGACTCCAGGAATACAGAGTGTGCCGGGGCAGACTCAAGCAGCCTGAATAATGGTAAAGTCTGCCTGAACATTCCTCACACAGAAAGCAAACTTATGCACATATGCTTGCTATGACTAAAACACTTGTGGTATGTACACGCATCAAATCGCACAAAGTTATGCCTGCTCTTCAGATGGTGCAACTTAAGAGATGTAATGTATGCCCAGATTTTTTTTTTTTTAACTTTTTATTTATGCATTTTAGTTAGGATCAAGAAATACAAACTTGAAATAGTAAAAGAAGAAGGAAAAGAAATACATATCCAAATACAAATAAACAAAAGAAATACAAAACACTTTCCTACAATTCCATAAGTCCACTATAAGGGATCCAATTACAAACATAAAAAGGAAAAGACCCCAAAAAGGGGAACATTAAGCAAAAGGTGTTAAAGAGCATTTATAAATATACGTGCCGATACCAAAAGAAGCGCGGGAGAGCCAGCGAGCGCCCGCTCTCCCGACGCGCGCACAGGCCAGTGTCCGGGGCGTGCAATTCAGTATCGGCCCGCATGCAAATGAGGGCCCGCGGTAAAAGGAGGTGCTAGGGACACTAGTGCGTCCCTAGCGCCTTCTTTTTGACAGAAGCGGCGGCTGTCCGCGGGTTTGACAGCCGACACTCAATTTTACCGGTGTGGGTTCTTGAACCCGCTGACAGCCACAGGTTCGGAAAATGGACGCCAGCTAAATTGAGTGTCCGTCTTCCAACCCATGGGCCGCGGGCGGATTTTAAATTTTAAATTTTTTTTTAATTTTAAATTTTTTTTTTATTTTGGGGCCTATCGCTATGATATTAAGTCGAAAATGCGCAGCCAAACGTGGGCTAACATTGTGCTCTGCCGGAGCGCACTTTACTGTATCGGCCCGATAGCGAGTAATATATCCAATAAACAGGGCACTCAACCATCTAAAGGAGGAATGGACTGAGCTAAATCAGAACTCCCTAATGGTAAGACAGGTTTATCAGAAAGAAAAAAAGATAATTGAGAAGGAATAAAGGAAACATAAGACAGGCCCTTATATTTAATCAAGCATTTGCATAGAAATTTCAAAGGAAAAGCAGCATCAATCTGCAAAACCCTTGGTCTCATCAAGAGGATCTGATGCCTCTTCTTCTGTATTTGCCTGGAGACATTAGGATACACCGTAACGATAGAATAAAGAAAGGGCTTGAGTCGATGTTTGAAAAAAAAAGTCTCAAAACCCAATCGCGATTAAATTCTAAAGCGAAGGTAACCACCATAGTGGCTACCTGTACAAGGGCAGTATCTGAGGTCTCTAGTAATGCTTTTACATCCAAGTCGGAAGTTAAACAGCCCATGGCTTGTATGCCTGCTTGGTTATCCTTCTTTATAAAAAGGGGGCAAATAGTACGATTTAGAAAAAGGAGGAACCGCTGTCTCAGGAACCTTAAGATGTTCCAGTAAATATCTTTTAAACATATCTTTTGCATAACATGCGAAAGTTTAGGAAAAGTTATAAAATGGAGATTTCACCCACAAATTACATTTTCCAGATTTTCAATTTTATACTGAAGCAATTGATTTTCCTTTACCAATGAATCTTGAGCAGATTTCAAAGTTTGAGTATTCTGTTTGACTTCTGCAATTTCTTTTTGAAAAGAAGCTTCTTATTTTTCCAGCGAGGTAAGACTGTTTTCCATAGTATTAATTCTATCAACAACAGGATTCAACTGAAGAGTTATAGTGGTTCCAAGATTTGCTACAGCCTCCCATATAGAATCAAGGTCTTACCAGAGCCGGGACAGAAATTCTCTTCAAGGGATTCAAAACTGGAGTGGAGATTTGCTCTTCCGAGATAAAAAAAAACAAAAAAAAAACCCTCCTCCTGTCAGTGAACCAACAAAGCCCCCATCAGGACCCGCACAGGTTTCTTCTCCAGGGCTCACAGGGCGTCTGACTCCATGTCGGGTCGCAGGGGTTCAGCATCATCGGCAATAGCCCCCTCCCGACACGCACCCAGGACTCTGGAAACAGCCGGGTTCGTCAGAGGAACCCTGACGATCGGGGATAAAGAAGTAGACATGTCCGGAGGGGAGGACGGTAATTCCAAACCTGTCTCCACTTCCAGGGGCGAACCTCCCGATCGATGTCCCCGCTGAACATGGGCATCCATAGGGCCTGAAATGGGGGAATCCAGAAGGACCGCGGGCCCAGTCCTTTCTTTAGCCCGACGTTTTTTGGCTGAATGCGGCATCGCAAAGGGAAAAGTAGCTCTGAAGTGAAAAGGAAAAAGACGCGGTGCACACGCAGCCTGCTCAGTAGCAGCCGTCTTGACTCTTGGATCTCTCAGTTATGCACAGACTTTTCAAACTAGAAAGGTCTGCATGCAAATTCCAACTCTGGCCCCACTCCATTTCCCCAGCAAGCCTCTCTGCAGTTCACAGAAAATTGCGGATCATACCAGGTTATACTTTTACGTAAGCTAAGCTCAGGTTTATTTTAATAGAATTATTTACAGTGATAAAACCCTGGTTTTCTATGTGCAAATAGATTTGGAAAATACATCCTAATTGTTTATAAAAAGCAAATTAAAGAAGAAAAAGAGGTCCGTATTCAAAAGCCTTTTGGACATATAAAAGTTGCCCATCTAAATGGCAAAACCAGCATGTTCAGCCTCGTAACCGGCTAAATTCTAGCCAGATGACGAGTTATCCATTCTGGGAAGGAGCGGAGTTAGCTGGATAAGTTATCTGGCCAACTTTGTTCCTGGCGCTGAGCTGTTCTATATTTAACTGGATAAACTTATCCGGCTAACTTTAAGATAGCTGGGGTATATTCTGCAGTGCTGCCATGCCGCTGAATATCCCAGCTAAGTAAGCTGGATAAGTGCATTCAGCGAACTTGCCAAGATCTCAAAGTGGTTTGCATCGCGGTTCAGTGCAGCACCGGAGACTCCAGTTTGAGTATCCTTTCTGGTAGGGGTTGAATGAGCTCAAAGAGGTCTCAGGGAGGGAAGCATGATGGAAGAGGTTACTGCAGTGATTCCTGACAGAAGAAGTAGTGTGGAGGATAGGGCAGGTATTTACCGGAGCAGACTTGCATAGCTAACTTTATCCGGGCAGTGCTGCCATGCCAGCTCTGCCCAGACAAAGTGAAACTGCACCCAGAAACAAACTCCACGGTGCATCATTTTACACAAATAATGTTTGTGCGAGCAATGAATTGCTGGGACAAAATTTAGCCAGGGAATGGAGAAAACATTAAAATATACAGTTTGGTCTGGCTAATTCCAAATGTTAGCAGAACAAGATTTTTGAATATTGACCTCTTGATTTCTCAGATGAGCTATACCCATAAAATAATCCCTCTTTTGTATTTATGATAATTTTTAGTCTTGTCGGTTTATTTTATTACAAGAATATACAAAAAGATATGGGCTTTGGTTAGTACAATCTCATTTATTGAAAAACATCCCTGAGGACTAGAGCCCCCACCCTCCTGGACCTCACACTGAGGCTAACCAAAGTATCTCTGAGGTCTAGTGGAGACAGGAGTAATCCCCACTCACTCCCGCTAAGTTTGCCTTGGCAGCACCATTTTTAAAATGGCACCGGCAGACGTCATATGCTACTTTATCCCTTTGCGGCAGGCTAAACATCAGATGACATGTGCCGACCCCAGGCACCACCTGACATCATTGCTACTCTGATTCTGCACAGAGTCAGCTAGTGCCATTTTGAAAAATGGCACCAGCATAGCAGAAGCAGATACTCCTCATAAAATCTGCCTTGGACCTTACCTGTCCTGCTAACAATCGACCCATCTCCCTCATCCCTTTCACATCCAAACTACTCAAACGTGCTTTTCACCTCTGCTGTCTTGACTATCTTTCATCTCAAACTATTCTTGATCCACGCCCGTCTGATTTTTGTCCTCTACATTCCACAAAAAGCGCCCTTTCCAAATTCTTCAGTGATCTGTTTAGGGCTGAAACCTAAGGCCTTTTCCTTGATCCTTATCGCCCTTAGATATTTGCTACTTTTGACACTGTTGATTGCCAGCTAGTTCTCAATACTCTATTCTCACTTGGATTTCAGGACTCTGTCCTTCTTAGTTCTCTTCATACTTCTCTCATCACACTTACAGCTTAAAGGCCTCCTTAAAAAAAGACATTTTCAGCTACTTTTTAAATATTGTAGTGCATGGTTCTTTCTGGAGATTCTCCGGCAATGCATTCCATCATAAACTACTGGCAGCCATTGCAAAAGATGTTTCTAAATACATTGATACTTGGCTACATCTTTGTCAGAAGAACAATCAGTAAAAGAAAGTGAGCTTCATTTCAATGTATTCATTCTTTATCAATCTGATTATCAAGAGTGGATCAGAGCTCTACTGACTTTCTGTGATCCTTGATAATAAACATTTGTGAAAACAAATAGAAGTATTCTTCAGAGAAAGACAAGTCATAAAAAGATATTTCTTTGTAGTGGATTTACATTTGCATGTACCTGATCTAATGCAGTATGTGGATAGGAGCACTAGGTCTGTTCCCTCAGGTGATTCACTTAATCATTTTCAAGCAGCAAAACTGTTCTTCCACTACTTTGAGGTGCAAGCTGTATCACCAGAGACTTATAGAGGGGCAATATTGCCCCCTTTTTCTGCTGAGCATCCCACTCTTTATGTACACATGTATCTTTCTGGTGTTTGCTGTTACCTTATCTACCTATTTGGCCAGTTTAAGATCATCAGATATTATCACCCTCAGATCCTGCTCTTCCTTTGTGCATAGAAGAAGTTCACCCCCTAGATTGTGCTGCTCTCGGGTTTTTGCAGCCCAAATGCATGACTCTGCATTTTTTAGAATTAAATCAACGCTGCCAGACTCTAGACCATTCCTCAAGCTTTGATAGATCCTGATTCTTGTTTTCCACTCCTTCCTTGGTGTCTACTCTTTGCAGATTATGGTGTCATCCTCAAAAAGACAAAGCTTTCTGTATAGTCCTTCTGCAGTATCACTTATTCAGTAGCGCCCTTGCTTTGGGGATGAAATCCATTTATCACAACCCTTTGTCACCTCCCACTCTAGTTGAGTTTCCAGTCCAGCCAGTCACTTTTGAGTCCATACCAAGGGTATTCAATTTATTTATGTCACTTTTGTGGAAGGGTGTCAAAGGCTTTACTGAAATCTACTACAAATAGCTCTCTCTCTCCTGATTAAACTCTCTAATCACCCAGTGAAAGAAATTGGTCAGGTTCATCTAGCTAGACCTACCTCTGGTAAAACCATGTGACCTTGAATCTTGTAATCTCATTGTATTTCAGAAACGTCACTATCCTCTGTTTTAGCTGCAATGACTTGAATTTACTTACCACAGAGGTCAAACTAACCAGCCTGTAGTTCCCAGCCTCCTTACTTTGTGAACAGGAACAACTTCTCCAGACCTACTTTTAACTCTAAAGAAGCACTGAAAAGGTCAGTCAGCAGAGCTGCCAGAACGTCTCTAAATTCCCTTAATACCCTCGCATGCATCCCATCCAACCTTATCACTTTAAGTTTAGCGAGCTCATCACAAACACGGTCTACTGAAAATCGTTTGTGGTTTGCCTCACTTCCATTCTTCTTTTTGTCCATTTTTTGTGGTCCTACCCCTCACCCTTCCTCGCTGAACAGCAAACAGAAATATTTGTTAAGCTATTCTGTTTTTGTCTTGTCAGCCTCTAAATAGGATTTTCCTTTCTCTCTGTCTATATTAACCCACGGTGCCTCCTCCTTACCTCATAAGCCCCGCAGTACTGTTGCTTTAATATCATGCCAATCCTCCCTTTCTTTCCACCTTGCTTTCTAAATAGATTGTAGCCAGATATAACTATATCCCACAAAAAAACAGTAGCTGTCTCTTGTATTAATCAACGCTCATCCAAAATCAATAAGAGAGCAAAAATGCAATTACTAAATAAATCTTTAAAAAAAAAACATTCAAAGAAGAAAAGGTATCAGAAACAATGAAAGTGCTTTAAAATTAATCCCCTGTATCCTGTCCCCCTGTATCCTGTCCCACTACATCCATTTTTGGACTCGTATTGATTTTGGATGAGCCTTGATAACTTTATCCCAGTCATGATTTTCAATGTGCAACATCTTTGTGACAACCACTACATCCAAGTTATCCTCTTCCATGACTGCTTCTAGATCCAGAACATTACACATACATAAGAACATGCCATACTGGATCAGACCAAAGGTCCATCAAGCCCAGCATCCTGTTTCCATCAGTGGCCAATCCAGGTCACAAGTACTCGGCAGAATCCCAAAAGGTTGATAGATTCCATGCTGCTTATCCCAGGGACAAGCAGTGGATTTCCCCAAGTCCACCTTAATAATGTTTATGGACTTTTCTTCCAGAAATTTGTTCAAACCTTTCTTAAACCAAGCTACACTAACAACTTTCACCATATCTTCCAGCAACAAATTCCAGAGTTGAGTAAAAAATTAATTATTCCTATTTGTCTTAAATGTATCACCTAATAACTTCATTGAATGTCCCCTAGTCGTTGTAAACTTTGATAGAGTAAATAACTGATTCCACTCATTGTTTTATAGACAATTTCCTCACAGAGAACTAGTTCCAATGAGTTTTATCAATTCAATTGCCCTTCTCTGTAAATTTTCTAATTCTGCTATATCTTTTTTGAGATGCAGTGACCAAAACTGCAGACAATACTCAAGGTGCAGTCACGATACAGAGGCAATATGATATTCTCTGTTTTATTCTCCATTCGTTTCCCAAAACTTCCTAGCACTGTATTTGCTTTCTTGGCTGCTGCCTCACACTAGGCAGTGGACATCAACATATTATCCATGATGATGCCTAGATCCTTTTCCTGGGTGCTGACCCCCAATGTGGAACCTTGCATTGTGTAGATACAATTTGGGTTGCCTTTCCCTACATGCATCACTTTGCACTTGTCCACATTAAATGTCATCTGCAACTTGGATGCTCAGTTTCCCAGTCTCATAAGGTATTCTTGTAATTTTTCACATTAACATAAGAAAATGCCATACTGGGTCAGACCTAGGGTTCATCAAGCCCAGCATCCCGTTTCCAACAGTGGCCAATCCAGGCCATAAGAACCTGGCAAGTACCCAAAAACTAAGTCTATTCCATGTAACCATTGCTAATGGCAGTGGCTATTCTCTAAGTGAACTTAATAGCAGGTAATGGACTTCTCCTCCAAGAACTTATCCAATCCTTTTTTAAACACAGCTATACTAACTGCACGAACCACATTCTCTGGCAACAAATTCCAGAGTTTAATTGTGCGTTGAGTAAAAAAGAACTTTCTCCGATTAGTTTTAAATGAGCCCCATGCTAACTTCATGGAGTGCCCCCTAGTCTTTCTACTATCCGAAAGAGTAAATAACCGATTCACATCTACCCGTTCTAGACCTCTCATGATTTTAAACAACTCTATCATATCCCCCCTCAGTCGTCTCTTCTCCAAGCTGAAAAGTCCTAACCTCTTTAGTCTTTCCTCATAGGGGAGTTGTTCCATTCCCCTTATCATTTTGGTAGCCCTTCTCTGTACCTTCTCCATCGCAATTATATCTTTTTTGAGATGCGGCGACCAGAATTGTACACAGTATTCAAGGTGCGGTCTCACCATGGAGCGATACAGAGGCATTATGACATTTTCCGTTTTATTCATCATTCCTTTTCTAATAATTCCCAACATTCTGTTTGCTTTTTTGACTGCCGCAGCACACTGCACCGACGATTTCAATGTGTTATCCACTATGACACCTAGATCTCTTTCTTGGGTTGTAGCACCTAATATGGAACCCAACATTGTGAAATTATAGCATGGGTTATTTTTCCCTATATGCATCACCTTGCACTTATCCTCTTGTGATATAACAACTTTAAATAATTTTGTTTATCATCAGCAATTTGATCATCTCATTCATTGTTCCCATCTCGGTCGTTTATAAAAATGTTTAAAGCAGTGACCCCAGTACAGATTCTTGGGACAATCCACTATTCAAATTTCTCCATTGTGAAAATTAACCATTTAGCCCTATCTGTCTTCTATCTTTAAACCAGTTCTCAATCCACAATATTTCCCATACCATTTATTTAGTTAGTTAGTTATTTTATATACCATCATTCCAAGTGAAGATCACAATGGTTTACAAAAGTAATATGTGTCCTTTAGCTCATTACATTATGGTGTAATACATATTGGTCTAACACACTTTACTAAGGTACATTATGGGATTACAAATACTTGGGATACATATTTTGGTATGGCAGATACATTGGAAGAACTCAGTAGGGTCATATGAATCAAGGGTGATGCTCTTATATGTCTCTACCGAGGACAGGAACAATAGGTTAGCAGGACAGGAAATCTGTTTAGTAATTTGCATGGTTGTTGGGGAGTTGTCATGAGCTACGTTGTTCTCTCATTACTTGTTATTGTTTTTTTGTTCATGTTATTGTTAACTCTGCATTCAGATAGGGGCGGATTTTAAGAGCCCTGCTCGCCTAAATCCGCCCAAAACCGGGCGGATTTAGGCGAGCAGGGCCTTGCGCGCTGGGAAGCCTATTTTACATAGGCCTACCGGCGCGCGCAGAGCCCCGGGACTCGCGTAAGTCCCGGGGTTCTCCGAGGGGGGCGTGTTGGGGGCGTGTCGGGGGCGGGACCGGTCGTCGCGGCATTTCGGGGGCGTGTCGGCAGCGTTTTGGGGGCGGGTACGGGGGCGTGGCTACGGCCCGGGGTGGTACGGGGGCGTGGCCTCGCCCTCTGTACCCGCCCCCAGGTCGCTGCCCGGCGCGCAGGAGGCCCGCTCGCGCGCGGGGATTTACTCCTCCCTCCGGGAGGCGTAAATCCCCGGAGAAAGGTAAGGGGGAGGTGTAGACAGGGCCGGGCGGGTGGGTTAGGTAGAGGAAGGGAGGGGAAGGTGAGGGGAGGGCGTTAGAGGATTCCCTCCAAGGCCGCTCCGATTTCGGAGCGGCCTTGGAGGGAACGGGGTAGGCTGCGCGGCTCGGCGCGCGCCGGCTATACAAAATCCATAGCCTTGCGCGCGCCGATCCAGGTTTTTAGCAGATACGCGCGGCTCCGCGCGTATCTACTAAAATCCAGCGTACTTTTGTTTGCGCCTGGAGCGCAAACAAAAGTAGGCTATTCGCGCTCCTTTTAAAATCCGCCCCATAGAGTTTAGGTTAAGCTGTAAGTTCTCGTTGACACAGCATTCTGAGAGTATATAAGTTAGATTATAAGCATTTTTAAAAAGCCAAGTTTTTAGTTAACGTTTGAATGTCTTTCCTTCTGGGAGAGCATACATATAGTAGCTTTCCATATGTTGCCCTTTTTTCCCATTTATATGCAAGTGTTTAATGCTTTATTACCTAAAGACTTGTACTTAACCGAGAGACTTATTACCTATCTCCGATGACCCTAATTTAAAGTCCTCCTCAGTAGGTTTGCCAGTCTGTTCTGGAAGACACTTCAAACCTTCTTCAATAGGGGAACACCATCTCTGCTCAGCAGTCCTCGCCATAATGTAATCCATGATAACATGGGTAGTTTAGAGGAAAAAAAACCCCAAAAGGTTATGAAGATTCTGGCTTAACCCTGTGGGAGCCACAAACAAATTCAGTAAACTCAATTGGGAGGTTTCCATAACCAAAGCAAAGTATGCAGCTTTCATAGCAGACCTTTTGGCCTAGAACAGTACATATGAGAAACAATTGGAAGTCAGGGAGTGCAATCTAAGACCTTTACCTGAGGAGGAGACTGGGTTGTGTATATGTGGGAGGTAAGAGGGAGACTGAATAGGGGAATGGAATAAAGATTAAAGGGAAAAAGGCAAAGACAGGAACACATCTCTAATATTAGAAATAGAGCCCTACATTTCCAAACTTCATTATTTGGTATTTCAAGTTAATCAAGTCCTCTAATAGGGATGTGCAGGCCAAAATGCAACAAAAAAAAAAAAAGGGTTTTGTTTTCTTTTGGTGGGCATTTTCATTTCAGTTTACTTCATTTTTTTTGCTTTTTTCTTTGGTTCTTTCATTTTTGGTTTTCTACCCATACAGGCCAATATTAAAATGGGCGCATGAGCGGAGATACATTGGAATTTTAAGTCATGTGCACATTTAAGATTTAAAATACGCCTAGTGTGCACGAATATACTCCTAATTTTAAGCCATTACTTGTGCAAGCATACTTTGCGTATCTTTCTTAAGAAATTGACAGCTTTTGTGTGTGCTTTAAAACATGCTTGCGTGAAGGAGAGAGCCAGGTTTAGTTTGCCCAGTCTATTGCGAGGTCACCCAGACCCCTCTGGTTCTTCATCCTGCATTCCTCCCAATTGACCCAGACCCCTCACCCTGTCGTGTAAGCCCAAAAACACGAGATCTGCAGACTTGCTCCTCATCAGGTGCAGCAGTAAAGTTAACGTGGCTAACAAGCTGGTGTGCACTGCGGCCTCTGGTTTTAAAAAAATTGGATTTACGCGCATAACTGCTGGCCCCATCCCGGAGCGCCCATTCCCCGCCCCCGCCTCCGCTCCTTTTCAGCCCTTTTTTTGTAACTTGCACGCGCATATATACACGTGTAGCTTCCGGCTTTTAAAATATGTGTTGGTTTCGCATAGCCCACATACTTGCATATATGGCCTTTTTAGCAACGCTTTTAAAATTTGGTCAACAGTATGCCAATTTATGCGCGCACCGACTACTGCAATTAGAAAATTGTGCACACGCCTACTGAACTGTGGGCACGACTACCAAACTGTGCACACAAATTGCCGAAATGAACAAAGCTAACATTCTCATTCCGTTCGGAGGCACTGTCCAATTCATTTGGTTCATTCTGTTTGGAACAAACTGACCTCATATATATTTGTCTTCTAATCAGACAGAATAAAAGTACAACAATATGTTTTCCAGTTACTATCATAATGTAAGTCAGTTTGATCTGTCAGTTTCTTGAGTTCAACTCCCATTCACTGGCAGAGAAGCTGTGGCAACATAGACCTTTTCCTTGGATGATCTAGGGCTCAGATTACAGTACAGTTATTGTTATGACTATATTAGTATATGCAGTCTAAATGTATGCTAATGAGAACTGCACATTCATTAAAAAAAATAAAAGAGGCTGTCAGCATAGAGAGAATTCAATCTTATAAAGAGACTAGAACTTGCTTGGGAGGAAACTTGCATTTTGTTGCTGCAAAATGTACTCCTGGATTGTCCCAGTGGAGTTACTACCTGCTGGCTGAAAGTGAAAAGCCATCCTTCAGAAATTAAACAAAAACCCATTTGTTCCCTCTAATCTCCATTATGTAGTTTTTGTCATGCTAATATTATTTTTATTTTGCTATATTCCTGAGGGGTTGCTGGGTGAAGGAAAATGAAATAAAATAGATATTTCATGTGGCTTTCACTGAAATATATAGCATTTATAGAAACGTAAAACTTAGAAACAAAGCAGAAAAAGACCATATGGCCCATCCAACCTCGCAGTATCATTCGTACCAACATGGTTGAGCAGCATCGCGGATAGTGCTCAGCAGGCTCGAGGATTCTCGGCAATCTCTCCGTAATGCCTTGGATTTTGGCACCCAGCAGACAGCACACTTCCCTGGACAACATGTCTGGTCAGCAGATGGATACCTCCCTGTCCCTCAGAAGCAAATCACCAACAACCACTACCCTCAGCCTCCTAGGTGCAGCGGTTGCTGTGTCCTCAGCTTTGGGGTTTGCATGTCATGGTTCCTGCCCAACACAGGATGACATCTTCTCTTTCTCTTCCAGGACTACTTACTGGTTCTTCAAATCAGAGCCATGTTGTAGGGTTTAGTAGCCGTAGTAATCTAAGTCCAGCTGCCATCTTGTGGACTAGTTTCACCTGCCACTCTGTTTGAGTTCTGCATCTTAGATGCCTTGACAAGCATTTCATCAATGTAGTCCTCATTCCCAGATGCTTCTGAGTCTCGCCATCTCCTTTTTGAGTTCTGCTACCTCCTTCCTGAGGGAGTCGATTTGCAGACAACTTTCACACTGAACTGATTCCTCACTGTGGATCAGGACATCTGTCTGGACAGCAGTAGGACTGGAAACAGCGGTGACAGGTTTGGCAATACTATATTTCCCAGTCATCCTTCAATTACTGGTAGCTTCTGGAACCTATTGAAAGAAATAAGAAAGACCTTATTAACTTTTGTTTTGAATTCAATTCCTTCTGAATGAAACCTGCAGTACATTTATAAAGTAAGGTCTTGTGAAGTGTGCGCAGGAGTGGCACTTGCTTCTTGTCCTCTTCTGCTGCCAGGGGTGCAGGGCCTCTGGAAGCCGGGACTGTGGAGCCTGAAGCCTGGATTCGCTCGCATGACCTCTGGAGACTTCTGGTTCTCTTCTGCTGCATTAGCAGCATTCAAATACACATAAGATAAATGCAAAGGAATCTTAGTTTACGGGAGGAGGCAGGGAGAAGAGCACAGTAGGCAAGCACAAATGAGCAGATTGGATGGACCAAGTGGTTTAATCTACTGACAATCTTTCCGTTTCTCTGTTTCTTTAAACATTCACTGCTTGAACCAGAGTCTCTAATTGTAATATCCAGGAAGTCATGTTGGTGTCTGTAAAAAGTTGTATAGTTTAAGAACTATAGAAGTTTTATAGTTTAAGAACTATAGAAGTTTATATGATAGGTTATGAGGCAACACGGGATAATTTTCAAAAGGAGTTTTGTGCATAAAAATTGCATATATTTATTATATTGCAGCAATTTTCAAAAGCCCATTTACTCACTAAAGTGTACTAATTTACTCACTAAAGTGTACTAATTTATATATTAGATATTTTTATATATATTTATATATTATTATTTATTATGTTTTATTTTACATTATGTTTTACGTTCTCTTAGTTTTCTTTGTTATCTGTAACCTATGTTCCCTGTACCGTCTCCGAGCGACTGTTAACGTTACACCGTAAACCGATATGATTTTTATATTTTATAGGAATGTCGGTACAGAAAAAATAAAAATAAATAAATAAAATAGTTACGCATGTAAAATCTATTGATAATTCAACAGCATACATCGTAGCAATTTTCAAAAGTGTACTAACACTTGTGTGACCCAGTTTTAAGCACATAAATCCTTTTGAATATTACCCCCAGAGAGTGTAGATAAATATATAGTGTATATATACTTTATCTGTATTTTTTTTCAGATATCCTGGAGAAGGCAAACACAGGAGACTTGGCTGCAGTGACAAAAGCAAAAATATTGTATAGGTCATGCATCAATGAGAGTAAGTTTCAAGTTAAAATACAGTGATTTTTGCACTGTTTTGTTTATATTGTATCATCTATGTAGGGAATTTTGCATTCATTTTTCTGTTTCACTTGCAAGCTACAATTGATAGCAGAGGTGGAAAACCTTTAATCCAAACGTTATCTGAAATATATGACTGGCCTGTCGCAACAGACAACTGGGAAGTTAATTTTGGTAAGCAGACGTGTTTCCTCTATATTTAAATCCTACTGACATTTGATTATCATTTTCGGTAGCGCCAGAAGAATGCGGAAAACAAAGTTCATCTTTTATTTCATAGGTGCTACATGGACAGCAGAGAAATCGATTGCACAACTTAAATTGAAATCTATAAAACAAATCCTGATTGGCTTCTACGTTGGTACAGATGATAAGGACTCCAATCGGAATATCCTTCATGTAAGTCTGAGGGGATATAATGGTTTAAATAATCTGCTCTGTACAGTTAACAATTTATGAAGTTATCAACACTTCCTGCAGCAAATGGCTGCACAAAAAAAGGTGTAGTTTAGTTTTACATGATCAATAAATCATCAAAATTACCCAAAAATACAATTACTCCAAGATCAAATATATCAAAATCAACAAAAGTGCAAGATCTCAACTATTTCAAAAGAGCATGACCACCTTATGTACTAATATTGTATGAAGGGCCGCCACTATATGTCAGTTAATACTAAATTTGTATGCTGAAATTCAACTGGTCCACTTTTTTGAATTAATTCAAAATCGATTTTGAAGTAGTTTACATAAATGACCAAGATCTTACACTTTTGTTGATTTAAATTTACATGAGCCATCTGTTTCTGAAAGTGAGTATGAAGGAGGATGTTCCCTTAAGAAAACTACAGAAAAATACCTTGAAAAAATGCTCAATAAAGCACTAGCGACTAGTGAGTAACTTTGAAAAATATATTATTAAAAGGAGGAAAAAGGACTTCAGATGTTCTGCCTTAGGCCTGCTGGCCCAAAAGACAATTCTACGATGCTGCTCCATGCTCACTGGCCTTTCTCCCCTTAAGTGGGGGAGAGCCACTGGGACCACCAAACCTTAGGGAGGCTATTCCAGCAGATCATATATCTGCAGGTCCCTATTCCCCACCCTAGCTTGGAAAGAGTTAAGAACCAGAAGGGCAAACACCTGCCAAAAGTTCCCACCCTTATAGATCCCACTAAGCAATCATTTATCGCCCAGTCATAAAGCGCAAACCTTTAAGGGAACATTCATACTATTTCCCCCAAAGCCCATTATCAGAGTAGTACACTATAGTGCTCACACATCTCAAATGTCATCCAGGGGGTCTTTCAGCAATGCTGCAGTATAAATCAGCCAAACATTTCCCAAACATATCCAACATGATAGCTGCAGGGTCTCCCCCACTCAAACCATTTTGTGCACTAAAACTCCAAAAAGGAGGAAGATATTGGGGGGTTGTTTACATATAAAGAAACAAACATATATATATATATATATATATATATATATATATTTATATTTATATTTATGGACATGGGCACAGTAACATAGTAAACAGCAGAAAAAGACCAAATGGCCCATCCAGTTTGCCCAGCAAGCTTCTTATGGTAATAACTGCCACTCTGTGCTGGTTATCCCCAAGCCTTATGTTAAGGGTAGTAATACTAACAATCAAAACCAAGCAACTGTCAAACCCATATCAAATAACAAAATTACTGCTAGCAACATTTTTTACAGGGTGAGTAGCCATCTTGATAAGTCAGACAATGTTGCTTGAACGTGCTTTGCTTTTGGACTTGGCCGTAGAAGCAGTCCTGTGCTTTTGCCCTAATGTCTGCATATCAGTACCCCAGACCATAAACGTGGGGGCTCAGCGTCGTCTGTTATCTGAATCCAATTCCCCTCTACCCCACTTCCATTCTGCACTTTCTACTGCTCACCTTCCTCCTAACTTTCAATCAAATAATGCAGCTTGCAAATTTCGAGGCAAGTTATTTTATTTTATTTGCATTCATTTAACTTGCAATGAGCTGATTTGCATGAATTTGCATGTATTTCCATGTAAACCAGATTATTGTATTGCCAGCATTGTGTCAGGTTTTATTTGGGGGGGGGGGTGCTTGGTATAACGGGGGCAGGGGGCAGCGGTGCGATCGCTGCCGGCTTTCGTGCCGAATATCTACACCATAAAAGATGTAGTTATTCGGCGCGAAACTGGCGGCAATAAGGAATCTTACCTTTCGCCACCAGCGATGTGTCCGCAGCATCGACCCCAGTGCCGCCCTGACTCCTCTTCTGGGGCTGACTCTGCCCGAGCTAGCTATCGCATGTGAAAAGTCCCTTTTCGCGTGCGAAAGCATTAGAGAATAACCCCCTTAGTGAGCAAGTTCTGGAAGTGAGCTAAGGCTGGAAGTTGGTAGAAGGGGAGCAGAAAGGGTTTTCATAAGCAGCGGAGAGCATAGTGTCATAAAAAGAAAGTGCCTCTTCAATACACTCACAATGCTGAGGAAGAGAGGAGAGACGAGACAGTAGCTCAACATATGATTGAAATATTTTGTATTTAGTTTTTTTAATAAACCTTGTGATTTTTGCTTTGAATAATAATAATAGTATTTCCAGCCACTGGAAGAATTCTTTGTTTCAGTAGATAATGGCTTCATACTATGGTGCATACACAGGGATGGCAGATAACTACAGCATCTTCCATCTTTTAGTGCAGAGCTTTTCTATCTGTTTTGATCCACCTTGGAAGAAGGGACATAGGAGGTATTTAAAACTCAAGTGTTACAGCATCTTTTCATTATTCTTATGCCGATCCAAAACAAGTATCATAACCCACTAAGACTAACTTTTCTCCAAGACTAATACGGCTACTTGAACTTTGCATTAAATGCATGAAAAAAAACCCCCAAAACCAGACATGCCAATAAAATTCTCTTCTTAACATATTATAAAACTGCTTGAGAAAAAAATGAATTATGAATGATCAGTATTAGAAAACTCAGATCTTACAGCAGCATTATATGTTTCTTTTTTTTTTTTTCTTTCTGAAGATTGACCAGCCAAGCCTTGGACTCCCTTCTCGTGACTATTATGAATGTAGTGGTGCATATAAGGAGGTAAGTCTTGTCCTAGAAGTAAAAGCTCTTGTTTGCAAATGAGCAGCGGATCACCATGTCTACATCTGCCATTCAAATTTACTTTGCATATTAAATTTCAGCTGCAGTTACCATTTTCTTTTCTAAAAAATTGAACATTGCTGAATAAATCTGTTGGCCCAAATAATTAGACATTTGTATCCTAGTGCTCCAGTACATGCTACTGAAGAAAAGTAACTAGACAGTACTGAAAAATGAGCAGCAGGTGTCCAGCTGCAGATTACAATATGGCAGGCGCTGAGGCTGGAAGTGTAACCACTTCATAGCTCATCAGAAAGTTTACTGGAATTTTTCAGGATTTGCTGGAGCTTTCCATTCATTACGTAATTACAGTAAGCGGTCACGTTACTGCAGATTCCAACCAAATGAAGACCACACGGAGCAAAAATGCAGGCAACTGCATCAAAATGTTTGAGACCTGGAGTGAATGGTTTAGCTTTATATGGACTCCCTTCCATGAACAATTAGCCTCTTGGGGCAAAAATGTGATGTGCAGTATTGTGGGAAGACTCTGTTAATGCATACATTATCCGGTGCCATTGTAAGCAGGCCTGCCAAGTGACCCACTTCCTTTCAATCATTCCTGGTCTTTCAGCTGTGGCATTTGTTGTCCTGTCTGCGGGTATCAAAATACATCAGGAGGCAGCTGTCACAAAGCCCAAGCAGGGCTAGAGGCTTCCTCCAGAATCCGGGTGGCTTTGCAGCTCTCCCTAAGCAAAGAACAGTTAAGGGTAGTAGGAGCTGTTGGTGAGGCAGAGGGATTTGAGATCAGCCTGAATGTTAGCTTCAGATGCTGCTTCTGCTTACTTGTTTGCCCTGGCATTGAAAGGATGATTTGTCGAACACTATTGAGGGTTGCTTTGTTTGTTTGTTTTTTTCCTTTTTTTTCCCCCTCTTATTTGTTCTCATGATTTGGATATTCACCACAATATTGGTAGACTATTTAGCCATGGATAATTTATCTTTTTTCCTTCAGTTTGAAATAATCTTAAAGAGTTTCCATTTAAATTTCTTTTGCCCTAGGCTTTATTTCTATATAGGTGTGTTGCTTGTTGTAATAAAAAAAAAGCCTAAATAAATAAACAGATAGATAGATAAAGAAATAAATAATCAAATATTGTGTCCTCACCTAACCTACATACGGCCAACGTATGCATGTGGAGAAAGCCTGGGCATGCTTTTAGCTGGACAGAAGTGAGCAAATTTTAGTCAAGGAAATCTAGGCACATTAATCCATTTTTAAGATGGATAGATTGCTTTGAAAATTGCTCTTTCCTGTGTAAAATGGATCATTTACATTTTTCTTGCTATTTTAAGGTAATCTTTTATTATCTGTTCTTCAAGATGGTGCTTTATAGATTGTGCTTATGTGCCTTGTGGTGCATTTTTTTTCTTTATTTATTGAGTTTTAGTCATAACAAAGCATCCATTTAGTGATAGAAACAGATGTGAAAAACAAACAAACAGATACGTAAGCAATAATAATAATTAAGAAACAGAAACTTCTACTTTAGACCCCAAATAAAAAAATGTAGGGGGAGGAGAAGAAAATATTGGAGAAAATATATAGGACATGTAAAATTAGGATAATGACGTAGCCTAACAAATCCCGGTCCATTATGTAATAGATGGCTAATTAGAAACACCAGTGCGAATCATCAACTTCTTAGAATCAACAAAGGCTTTTAGCTGTTCCGGTACATAAAAAAAGCAGAACAATCATTGTCATATCTCACGATGCATTTGCAAGGGCACCTCAAGAAGAAAGTTGCACCCACTCCTAGGGTCCTTTCCTGTGTCATCTTAGAAAGATCTGGAAATATTCTAACTTTTTGTCCCATAAACAGAGCATTAGAATTCTTAAAATAACTTTTCATAACTGAAAGATCATATTCAGTAAAAAAAGGAGACCAATAAGGTAGCTCTCTCAGAGATTTCATAATCAGAGGATGCAAGGAAGGCAGTCAGATTAGCACTCAGTTGAAGAACAAGATTTCTTCACAGAGAGGGTAGTGGATGCCTGGAATGCCCTTCCGGAGGAAGTGGTGAAGACTAAAACTGGAAAGGATTTCAAAGAGGAATGGGATAAACGCTGTGGATCCATAAAGGCTAGAAGATGGGAATGAAGAGAAGAGCCATGGGGGTGGCTTGCTGGAATGGAGGCTACTACCTGGTGATTACTACTCTTACTCAATAAGCCTTCACACGGTTAATGCAATGCCAACATTGCTCTCTGCTTCAACGGCAAGGGGAAATGTGGAAAAGAGTATTTGCATTCAGACAACAACCAACAAGGACTGAACTACACAGTCTAGGTATACAAATAAGCATGGGGGTAGCTTGCTTATTGCTGCAGTTACTACCCTAAACCAGTTAAGCCTGATACTTCACTTTGAATGCATATACAGCGTTATTCTCTGCTTCAACAGCAGGGAGAAATGTGAAAAAGAGGATTTATATTCAGACAACATCCAACAAGGCATGGATCTGTGCAGTCTGGGTAAACAAGCATCAGGGTAACTTGCTTGATGCAGCGGTTACTATTCATAACCATTAAGCCTTATGCTCACCTTTGATGCAACTCCTACATTACTCTCTGCATCAATGACAGGGGATGGTAGGAAATTTGAATCAAACAGTTACCAACAAGGGCCCGGAACTTGGTGGTCGGTGAAACAGATAAGTATGGGAAAATAAGTGTTGGAGCTTACTGGGCAGACTAGATGGGCCGATTGGTCTTTTTCTGCCATCATTTCTATGTTTCTATGGCAAAAAATATATTTTATCCATGGTGGGGGTAGAATTTATCCAAAAGATATCATTTTAAATGTAGGATTTTCACCCACCACTCGTGGAAAATCTAACAAGCGCAGATTCAAATGTCGCAGTTTATTTTCAATATGTTCATATCTTCTGCTCAAGGCATTACAATCTTGAATAACAGATTGCACTCTTTTAAGAGATTGACTTCCACTTCTTTAATTTTACCCAACAACTCCTGATATTGAGAGGTTCAATTCTTGGAAATGCTTTCAACTTGATGAGAAACAACAGTTACCTTGCATCACAAGAAGTAAAGGCTTTCCCAAGGTGAACCATGAGATCCCACAAAGAGTCTAAAGTGACTACTGCCAGTTTCTCTGGAGATGAAAACCCCTCTGGACTGAAGGTCCAGAGGAGAGAGACAGGCTTCCTCCTCAGACACGATAGAAATCGTGCCTTGTCCAAGTGCACCAGAAATGCAGCCAACTGATAATGGAAACATTGGCAGTGAGGCTTGAAATGCCGCTACTCCCTCTTTTCTGGTGACGAGCTGAACCTCGCTGGGACCCGCTTCCGATACCTCAGTGACAGAGCCTCTTACCACCAGAGGCAGCCGGTCATCGAGGGGGCTAAGAGATGTAATATCCACAGCTGAGGTAAGCTCTCCAACGACGACCTCAGCAACGGGAGCCAAACCCTTTTCCGGAGCGGGGTGCAAGCATTGTTGAATAGTAAGTTGCCTTGAGGGGAGAGTGGGCTCCCAGGGAAAGAGCCTAACTCTTCCTTTACATTTAGGAGGCATAAAAGTCACAGAGGCAAAAGTTAGAAGCAAAATAGTCGAGGCAATAACGGGGCAGCATACAAGCTTGCAGTCAGGCCTCCATCTTGTGGTGCATTTTTAATGCATCGGTATCTACTTATTGGGGAGGGGGGTGCAGCTTTGTCTACATTGGAACAAAGAGCATGCATAATTCTAACCTATGGGCTTTGCACAAGTTCTTCAAAGTGAAAGTATGCATATGTTTTCACTTTGAAACTTGCTGTTGGTGCAAAGAACCCATGTACATTTGCACCTACTTTTTGTGTAGGCAGAATTTTGCGGGAAAGATTTGTGCAAAGATTTGAAGGGGCCATTTACATGTGTGCACATTTCCTCTCCCAACCTATACACAACACTGGAAAAGTCTCCCCTGAGGAGCAATGAATGGACTTGTAGCCATATTGAAGGAGGGTCTGATCACTGATAAGCAAAAGTTCCAAGCTTTTTAGCCACATTGTTTGTTTTGAAAATTATCCTCCCCATTTTAAAGGCGCCAATCTAAAGTCTACACTTAAACAACTGAAATCCAGTACCATGGGTGGATTCTAAACACTTCTCAAATAACTAGAAAAATATAAGTATTTGAAACCATAGTACAATGGGAAAAAGTTGATTAAAAAAGCTGGTGATTAAAACAAAGAAATAAGATGACTCATTTCTATTTCTTTGTTATTTAATTTCTAATCAGATATTAATACAGTGGCTCCCAAATCTGTTATAGTGACCCCACAAAGCCAGTTGGGTTTTCAGGATATCCACAATGAATATCCTGAAGATAAATGTACATATGGGAGGTAATTTTCCAAGAGTTACATGCATAAAAATTATCACATAAGTAGCCTGCACTCTTGCAATTGTTATTTTATACATGTTGAAAGTACGCGTCCACTTTGCATTTTGCACGCACATATACTGGAGTAAAAATGGTAGTCTAGGGGCATTCTGGGGCAGGGTAAACAGTTACGTGCCTAAATTGCTATTTTAAAACACATTTGCACGTATTCATTTGGCAACTTACTCACATAATTTTACACTCGCTAATTATCTTGCAGAATTAATTAATTAATTAGTTTATTTACTTATTTTTTAATACGTTTTTATAGACCATCATTCGGACTGTACCATCATCACGGTTTACATAAATAATTAGTTAAAAAATTAAATGAAATAAAACAAGATACAATCTTAGTAAAACAGTTATCACAAAATAAAGGGGCAATCAAGGGGGTGCACCTTGTATGCACCGATGCCTGCGGACTTCCCCCGTTCCCTTCCCACCCCTTCCCCCTAGCCCTACTCTAACCTCCCCCAATTTCTTATCTCACCTTTTAGGTTGCACGCGCCGGCAGCCTGCCGGCATGCGATCCTCCGACACAGCGGCAAATGGCTACTGTGTCGGAGGCCTCTGGCCCCGCCCCTGCCCCAGACCACCCCTTTAGTAAAGCCCCGGGTCTTAGACGCATCCCGGGGCTTTACACGCGTCGCCAGGCCTTTATAAAATAGGCCCGGCGCGTGTAAGGCACTCTATGCGCTTAAATCCACTGGATTTACACGCGTAGAGCTTTTAAAATCTGGCCCTTATTTTATAATATGTGCATATATACTACATACGGATTATAAAATACTGTCGTAGATCTACGTGTGGCCATATATGCAGTCATAGTTTTGAAAGCTATCACCATACTGTACTTGGTTGTCAGTGTATACAAATTTAATTCAAGTGTATTCATTGTGGATACTCTGAAAATCTGACTGGTTCTGAAGTAACCAGGACAGGTTTGGGAATGTTATGACTTGTGAAAGTGTGAATCCTGGGCCGAGGTGAGAGGTGTCTCGCCCACAGGGAGGAGCCCTGTGAGCCTCACCATCGGTAGGCTCACAGGGCTCTCAGTGGTGCCAGACACAGCTGTGGAATAGAGTCTTTATTAAGGGAAGAGAAAAGGCACAGCCCGAGGAGCAGAAGGTGCAGTAAAGCAAAGTTCTGAGCAGAGGGGTATACCCAAGGGTGATACCTCCGATGAGAAGATCCGGTAGTGGCCCACAGAGCGGGGTACACCGGAAAGGTGTCCCAGTGGTGGTAATGGGAAGGTAGTCGAGGTGCAGGAACCCCGATGAGGATCCTGAAGTGGGTGGTGCAGAGTGACCTGCAGCGCAGGGTATACCAGAGAGAATCCCACGAAGAGGCTGTTATAGTTGAAGTCCGTAGGATTAAGATACTCACAGGAGATGGTTCCAGGAGAGGTCCCGGGGAGCAGGATAGACAATTCCAAGGCAGAAGGCCCTCCGAGGAGCAGATGACCAAAGATGAGGAAGGGCCCCCGAGGAGCGGGTAACCATAGCGTCTCATGCCAAGTGCAGAGTCTGGAACCGGAAGTCCAAGGATGAAGTAGAATTCAGCAATGAGGAAACTCCTTGCTAACTCGTCAAACCGAAGGGCCAGCCAGTTTAAGTACAATTGATGCATGACATCATCCGGAGGGGACGCCCCTGAAGTTCCCACCATGACGTGTACAAAGGTGGCCCGTGCGTGCGACTAGGTAATTCTTGCAACAAGATGGTGGTTGGCAGCGCGCACGCCGACCCGGGAATGCCAGGCTGGTTGGCAGTGGTTGGTGGAGGCCGCCATTCTTCCCAGAGATGACAAGGCAGCACAGAAAGAGGTGAGCATAAGTGATCGCAGCTGTCTGTGACCGACGGGCGTAACAGGGAACCACTGTATTCATGTTTAGAGATCTTCTCACAGTTAGATTCATACTAATGGGAGCAAATAAGTAAATTAAGTGTAATACGCTGATCCATCAAAACCCTATCCAGGTATCACTGTGAAACATTTAAAATATATATACAGCATTTAAAAGTACAGAATGGGGGAATTTAAAAATCAAGGAGCATATTACTGAAAGTGTACAAACAAAAATTAATGACAAACAAAGGAAGCCTAAGAGCTAGGGATGTGCATTCATTTTGAACGAATGCACAATCCGCAACATATAGGTCCCTATTCGTTGCATTCGTGGGGTTCCGAAACGTATGGCGAACCCCCACGAATGCAATGTATCATTAATGAATAAAACCCCCACCATTCTGACCCCCCCAAGACTTGTCAAAAGTCCCTGTTGGTCCAATGGGGGTCCTGGAGTGATCACTTGCACTCGGGCCGTCGGCTGCCGGTATTCAAAATGGCGCTGATAGTCTTTGCCATTACTATATCACAGGGGCTACCGGTGCCATTGGTCGGCCCCTGTCACATGGTAGGAGCACAAGATGGCGCTGGCCGTCCATTGCTCCTACCATGTGACAGGGGCCGACCAATGGCACCGGTAGCCTCATGACATAGTAAGGGTAAAGGCTATCGGCGCCATTTTGAATACTGGCAGCCGATGGCCCGAGTGCAGGAGATTGCTCCAGGACCCCCGCTGGACCACCAGGGATTTTTGGCAAGCCTTGGGGGGTCAGGAGGGTGGGGGGTTGTAGTTAATTAAATTTAAAGGGTTGGGATGGGGTTTTATTCAACTTTAATGAGAAGCGGGGTCCCCCAAAAACGAATGCAACAAATTTGGGTCCCGACGAATACGAATACCGACTTGGACAAATCTGTCCCTGCAGCATATCCCTACTAAGAGCAGGATGAAAAGAGGAAGCAACAAAACCAAAGAATTAGCATGATAATATGACAATATTGCTATTTAAGCTGTTAATTTGCACTGACCCATATTCTTTGCAGTTTGCAGTTTGTACCTGAGCTATGGATACTACATATTGCTATTGAATACTTTTGCTTATACTGTGATTACTGTTATTTATTGTTTTATACTTATTATGGTGCAACTTATTATGTTGTATAGTTTGTATTGATGTGGTAGGGGTTTTATTGTAATGATGATAGGAGATAGTGTTATTGTTTAGTTATGCAATGCAGCTTACAACTTCTCTAGTGAAAGTAGGGATGTGCTAGGTCTGTGCCAAATGATTTTTTTTGGTATTTATAATATTATGCTATAGTGGTATATTATATTTTTTATATAAACCACTTTGGATCCCTATTTTGGGGGAATAAGGCAGTTTATAAAATAGAACAGAAGAGTAAGTCTCATTTCCGTCTTCATAAAATGTATTACAAACTGCAAAGACCAGTTTCTCCAAGACTAATACAGCTAGTTGGACTCGGCACTGCAGCACAGAACAAGATATTTCTACAGTTTGTCTGCCAGTATTGAAGCAATGTAAAATTTTATAGTGGGGAAGATTATCTCTGAAAGAACAGCAATTCATGTAAAATAAAATGCATTTTTGAGGCATTTTGCATGTGTTTTTTAAAGCTTGTTAACTTCTGTTTGCATTTTTCCTTACAGGCATGCACAGCTTACGTAAATTTCATGGTTGCTGTGGCTAAACTTATCCGCCAGGAAAGAAATCTTACATCAAATGAAACCCAGATCAGAGCTGAATTGGAAAATGTTATTGCGTTAGAGAAAGAAATTGCCAATGTAATTAAATCTTTCTCTTTCTTTAAGATGTTTACAAATGCTTCTAACATTTCGATCTGAAGTCACTTTATTTTCCATAGCTTCATCTACCTACCAAGATAGTAAGTTTCTTGGGGTTGTCATTTACTGTATTAAAATGTAGATACTTATACAGTGCTGAGTAGAGTACACTGCCAATATCCAACATAAGGAAAATAATGGGGCAGATTTGAAAAGCCCTACGTGCGCCGGGCCTATTTTCAAAAGGCCCGGTGGCGCGCGTAAAGCCCCGGGACGCGTGTAAGTCCTGGGGCTTGAAAAAATGGGCGGTCTGGGGGTGGAGCGGGGGCGTGACTAGAGGCCGCCCCCGCTCCACTGGGCCGGGAGATCGCTTGCCGGCAGTTGGCTGGCGCGCGCAAGTTCCGCCTGCCTCTGGCAGGCGGAACTTGTCAGATAGAGGTATGGGGGGGGGGGTGTTTCAGGCTGGGGGGTGGAACAGGTATGGGAAGGGAGGGGAAGGTGGAGGGGGAAAGGAAAGTTCGGAGGGGAAAGGAAAGTTCGGAGTGGCCTCGGAGGGGAAGGGAAAGTTCGGAGGGGAAAGGAAAGTTCGGAGCGGCCTCGGAGGGAACGGGGAAAGCCAGCTGGTCTCCCCGAGGGCTCGGCGCGCACAAGGTGCACTAGTGTGCACCCCCTTGCGCGCGCCGACCCCTGATTTTATAACATGCGCTCGGCTGCGCGCGCATGTTATAAAATCGTGCGTACATTTGAGCGCGCCGGGTATTGTGCACAAATGTAAGCCGCGTGCGTACATTTTAAAATCTGCCCCAATATGTTCTTGGTGTTTCAGCTATAAGTTTAAATAAAAATACCCAATTGCTAAACTTTCATTTAAATCAAAGGTTATTTTAATTTAAAAACTAAGTAGTAAATACATAAATGAATAATACAGAAAGACCAATAAAAATTATCAACCAACACCCAACATGGTCCTGTTTCAGTAGATTGCCTACATCAGGGGTGAAATCTAAATGATCTTATTTAAGCTGAGGTGTCCAAAACAATCACAAAACATACATTAGAGGACACAAAAAAAATGTAAAAATGTAAAATTCAAAGTCCACTTTTAGAGTCTGACATGACTGCTTTATCTGATTACAGGCTGGTTGTCCCCATAATGTGTTCCTCCTTTTTATTGGAGTCATGTGGATTCATGCAGTCTGTCTTGAAACAGCTCCAGAAGATGATGGTCAAATGATGTAAACAAACAAATAGAAAATTTTACAGCAATATAATACAGAGAAATCATAAATCTAAATAGATTTAAAAAAATCAGGGAAAACCATACCAAGAAAATAATTGATAAAAATATAAAGAAGAATAAAGTTCTAATATTGATATAACTAAAATAAATAGAATCTATCAATGATAAATATTATACAAAATAAAAATACAAAGATATAGAAATAAAGCAAAAAAAAAAATAGATGTAGATTTTAAAAGCCCTGATCATGCAAAAATGACCACATAAGCGCGTAAGTGGGCTGCACACATTTTAAATAGCCAGGAAGGGCGTGTGTACATTGAGGTACTGCCGCAGGTGGGAAGACTTTTGCCAGCGGCCCTGTTGGGTTTTTTTCATTGGTCGTTGGCAGGAGAGTTAGTGTCGGTAGCCCCTCTGGGCCTTTTTCTCGGCCCTGGTTGGGAGGATTGGGGCAGATCCTTTCCAGGCCTCTTCTTCTATTGCTTGTTTGCAGGCTGTGGGAGCTGGGGACACTTTCTGCCGGCACTGCCTTGCAATTTTGCACCATGCCCAGCCCGTGGTTCTACAATTAGTCAGGGGCTGGGCATGGTGCAAAATTGCAAGGCAGCGCCGGCAGAAAGTGTCCCCAGCTCTCGAAGCCCGCAGACAACTCTGTGGTGCCTGCAGTCTGGCGGTTGTCAAATTAGGCAGGGCAGGAGCTGTGGGAGACCATGTGACTAGGCAGAAAGGCCCACTGGGGCATGCCCGATCCCCCGATAGGCCAATGCGCCCCTGGTCTCCTCCTTTTACCTCTTTGGCCATCCTTTCTTCCGCTTGACCTTTTGCTTTCCTTAATTCTTTCTTCATCTCCTTCAGTTTTAACAGATATTCTTCTCTGTGTTCCTTTTTTTGGGATCCTTTGTACTTCTTGAATGCTGTTCTTTTTGTCTTTATTTTTTCAGCCACTTCCTTAGAGAACCAGATCGGTTTCTTTTTCCTCTTACTCTTGTTTACTTTTCTAACATATAGAGTTGTTGCCTTTGTATTTTGTCTGCATTGTTATGGTGGGGTTTAGGTGAACTGGAGGAGAGTCTAAGTGACATGGTGGAGGTTTGGGTGAACTGGTGGATAGAAGTATCTGCTCAAGTAAATATTTCAAAAATGGGGTAGGTGCATACTGTATATCCAACTTTATAAAATACCTGTCTATGCATAAATTCTGGGTTATTGCACACTCATGTTACAACTATTTAGCATGTAAAATATATACGTCAACTTCTACAAAATGGGTGTAAAAACTATGCAGATCCCATACATATATATATGATTACAGTACCTGAATGTGATCTGCTGTGAAGTGCTGAAAGGTGGAATAGAAATAATAAAATAAAATAAAAATAAGAAATGGGTTATTTTATAGACTTGGTGGCTCCTACCAAGCAATTTATAAAATCCTGGTGTAACTTTAGGCACTTCATATTATGTGTGTATGTACTCACTTACGCACACTTGAAAATTACCCTCCGTGGATCCTATATAGCAATAAAAATGTGGCCATCTGGGCAGGTTCAATGATGATCATTTTTAAACTGTTAATTCTAATCTCTGTATTGACAAAATGTAATACTTAAGCACTTTTAAGCCTGTGTCTCTGGTTCTATTATCATCTCTTTCAGGTCCATGGTCCCTTATTTACTTTTGGCCACTTTTTTTCCTCCAAAGGCCACCTGCAATAGTCTTGATTTTACTGTTATTCTTCTGGATCCTTGCAGAGAGGTTCTTTGCATGGGTCTTTTCTGCTGGTAATATCCATCCAGAGGAGAAACCACATTCATGTTTGAGGGCTGCAGCTAATGATATTTTGAAAGCTGCATGCATGCCCATACAGATACACATCAGAGACAGTCCCTGCTCCATGGAGCTCACAATCTAGTCAAGGCAACATACACAATAAACGGGGCTATGGGGAAGTGTATTTATTGGAGACAAGTACAGGAACCTTCAGAAGGTTATTCAGGGCAACTTTTGAGGTTACAGGTTAAGATTAGACAGCGAGTGATTTACAGTACCTGTTATAGCTAAAATGTGTTGGTGACGCATACATAAAATGTTATTGGCTTTTCCTCGCCACATGCCTGCTACTAAGAAGGCAGATGTCTACATAATGTGTCCTTTTTCTTTTTGACTGATGCCTGCCATGTATACTGGAACTTATGCATAAAATGCAAAGTTATGAAGCACAAACTTTGAACTCAGGTCCTTGGTGCTTTCATTTTACTCTCATTTGTTTGTTTTGTACTTTCACTTGCACGAGTTTGCAATTGTGCACATGCTTTTACAACCCCTTCCAAAATGATTAACATTACCAAACTGTTTGTGTTTATTTTCTGCAGATAACAGCTAAGCCTGAAGATAGAAATGATCCAATGCTACTATATAACAAAATGACATTAGCAGAAGTCCAAAACAATTTCTCATTGGTTGTCAATGGCCAGGTAAGTAGCAGCTAAAAACATACTTTGCAACTGATCCAATGCTGTGTAAATCATTATTAAAGTAGCACTGGTTAAAACTTTTAAGAACATTTTGAGTCTGAGAGGCTGTACAAACCACACTTGAATAGCTGGCACTGATCCACTTGCAGCATTAAACTGATCAGTTTTGAAACCACAATTTATATCCTTTCAAATAATACACAGTACTAGTTAAAATCCCATGCCTGTTTTGGAATCAAGCCTCTGGTCAGGCTAGCCCATGGAAATTTTTCCACCGGGAATATCTAAGTTCAATGTACTGTATTATGTTACTCAACTTTTATCTTTATCATAGTTGATTTTATTTTGCATGTACAGCAACAATATTATTCTTAATAGAGTAGCTTATCTGCATAATTTAAGTGGAAAATGTTGCTCTCCTTTGAAATAAATAACATCCTTTTCAACATTATTGCTTAGGCTAAATCATTTTGTGAATATCTTACTTAGCATGACTGTTAAGCACTTTAATCTCAGGCTCATAAATCACTTTTCTAAGTAATGATTAAAAAGGAACCTTCACACACTTTAGACTTCACTGCAGGCCGTGTGTGTGAGAGAGAGAGAGAGAGAAAGAGGGCTATGTTGCAGCCTTTACCAGTGGAAGCATTAAATGACATTTTAAGGACTAAACAGAGAAAAGGTGTGATCCCCGACACCTGAAAGAACAACAAAAGAAAACAATCAGCTTTAAGTCAGGCATGCAGTAAAGACAGGATTACATAAAGGAAAAGAGAAGCTGACAAGGAGAATATGCCTTTTTAAGGGCTACATTATAACTCATTGGGGATTGAAAAATCAGGTTCAAAACTAATTATATTCTCTTTAGTCTAGGTGGGTGAAAATCTATTATTGAAAATAGGTGAAGATCCCTTTTGAGGAGAAGTTGAAAGTCGGGAAAATGTAGAGCTAGCTTGATTGAATATACATTACTTGTTCTCGACTAAGTATTGCCATGTTTACTACATTGAGTGAATTACACTCCTAAGTAGAAAGTAGCAGTAAGCTACAAATTTTCGATCCAAATAATCTTGTGTTTTCATGTTAGCATCTATGATTCTTTAGTTGTTAGGCAACATAAAACCTATAGTATCTGCAGAATTAAGCTGTCAGTGTTCAGTATTGTGACAGGGAGGTATAATAAGGAGATTGATATGAGCAACAGGACTCTTGATAGGATTCTCCAACTAACTTAGGACCTGAGTCTCTAAGCATTTTTCCCATAGATACAGAACGGGAGAAAAGCTTTAGTGAATCAGATCCTTAGGTAGCTAGCTAGCTCCTTTTAGGTAGGGGAACTGCTCCTTTAACACAGCAGTAAAGTCCCTGGTTTAAAACTAATAGATTATAAGTTCAAATCCAGAGATCACCAGTTTGGCACTATGGCATGCACAGTAAGTATGGAACCTTCACAAGTATGAATTATTTAATCTTGTTCAGATGAAGTCTGAACTCTCTCCATATGCTTATTGGAGAAAAAAGGCAGACTGCTAGTTTACATCACCCCAACCACCACCAAACCTCCACGGATTCTAAAGTAACCATTCATGGACTTCTCTTTTTTTACTAGCAATAACTTTGTCTCTAACCCCATGATGGGGTTAGAATAAGACTACCAGATTTCAGGTGTGCAAATTTGTGACATTTCTTCCCTATAGTGCCAATAGTGAGCAAGTAATTCATTTGCACAGAGGAGTGGTTATCTGATGGCCTATCCCCATGGAAAATTCAAGTAATCAACTCTCAAAACATACCTAAAAGCACATTCTTTGAAATTTAAAGCGACTAGAAATTTAAAGCGACTAGAATGGGTAAATGTGAATTGGTTATTTACTCTTTCGGATAATAGAAGGACTAGGGGGCACTCCATGAAGTTAGCATGTAGCACATTTAAAACTAATCAGAGAAAGTTCTTTTTCACTCAACGCACAATTAAACTCTGGAATTTGTAGCCAGGGTAAGAG
The DNA here is from genome assembly GCF_901001135.1 of Rhinatrema bivittatum. Lineage (NCBI taxonomy): Eukaryota > Metazoa > Chordata > Amphibia > Gymnophiona > Rhinatrematidae > Rhinatrema > Rhinatrema bivittatum. The sequence goes on along the minus strand of NW_021821031.1, from coordinate 55,419 downwards.
ATTAGTGTAGTTGGGTTTAAAAAAGGTTTGGATAAGTTATTGGAGAAGTCTATTACCTGCTATTAATCAAGTTGACTTAGAAATAGCCACTGCTATTGCTAGCATTAGAGGATGGGAAAGACTTCATTTTTGGGTACTTGCCAGGTACTTATAGCCTGGATTGGCCACTGTTGGAAACAGGATGCTGGGCTTGATGGACCCTTGGTCTGACCAAGTATGGCATGTTCTTATGTTAATGCTGATGGGTATGTCCTATACAAGAGAATTAAGTATATACTAGAAAAATTCAAATCATCAACAAAATCCAGCTGTTATCAACATGTAAATTCTAAAACAAATCAATAAAGAATAAAAGGGTAACTTTAAAACATGCAAGTGCGCCCATATACACAACTGAATGGACGCACCTGTGTATACACATGTATTTTATATCATACATACAAATGCAGGTATACAATATAAAATACACGGAAGTCTACCCAACATGTTTGCAAAATCAAAAAACATGTGGCATTATTTTAAACATACCCGCATACATATTGGCTTATCCGGCTAAGTGGTGACAAATATCTGGCATAGTGCTGTGGCGACTTATCTGACTAAGGAGAGCCGAAGATAGCCAGATAAATAAAAGGATTGGATGCCTTGACTAGTTGACTAATCTAAGAACACAGGACAAGACAAAAGCACTAGGTAGAATGGCCTCACTGATAACGTCCAAAACCAAGGAGCTGGATTGGTTGGAGGATCAGTGAAAAGGAGTTGCTGGAACAGAGATGTGTTCCCAGCAACTCAAACGCTGCCTAGCTATATATCACCACAGAACTTTAGCCCTTTGCTTGGTTCTGGATTGGACCTGCTTGCCTATGACCCATACCTGCTCTATTCCTGGACTAGCACATGTGCACCTGTGGACACCCATGCCCATAGTTACATAATAAAATGATGGTAGATAAAGGCCAATTGACTTCCCCACTTGATTTCTACCACTCTGGGTAGATAGGCAAACTGATTCCTAATAGCCAAATTGACACCAGCAGCATCCACCACACACCCCCCATTCAACACTTCCCTGCTCCTACCACAGCTCTTCCATATCTGTCTAAATCATGCTCATTGATAGCATAGAATTATTGGCTGCTTTGTGCAGGTTACCCAATCCTTGTTGTGAGCCTTATATAGCCATATCTATGATTTGAAGGTTATATCCATGGCTGCTTCATACTGGTTACACCAGTCTTCTTGAAAGCTTAATGATGCCATACCTCTGAGGGTTTTAACCATTTCATGCTGTTTACCACAGCCTTTTTGGACACCCGATGCAATTGTACCACCATTCTCTGCCTCTTGGCTTGTATTTTCCCCTCTTTGACACTCCAAATTTTATGTAGAATATGAGAGCAGATGAGGACCATAATCCCCTTCTTATTTGCCCAGGGATTGGTCCTGGAGATGAACCTAGTCAACATCTTTGAGAATATTTCAGAGGGGAAGTTGACATTGTTATCCACAGAAATGGAGAAAGGGGAAGGTAGGTGGGTTTGGGGGAAAAGATAAGTGCTGTCTTGGTCATTTTAAATTTAAAGTGGTGGTGGTGGGACATCCGGGTGGAAATGTCAGAGAAGCAGGCTGAGATTTGGTACCAGGTTCCTGATGAAATTTCTGGTGTAGTCAGATAGTACGCAAAACCATGGGAGATCAGAGCACCAATAGAATGAGAAAAGAGGGCTTAGGACATAGCCATGAGACACATCAATTGATAGTGGGTCACTGGGTAACAGTAGAGGAGGATCTACCAGAGGTCACATTGAAAGTGCAATGGGACAGGCTAGAATAGAACACAACAAAACGGATTCCTGACAGGACAGGACAGATTATTAGGGAGTAGATGGTGTGCAGCAGTGTCAAAAGCATTAAATTGGTCAAAGAGGATTAGGATCAAGTAAAGACCCTTGGCTTTGGCCACGAACAGGTCATTAGAGATTTTAGCAAGGCGGTTTCTGTGGAATATAGAGAGTAAAAGACAGATTGAATTAAGAATGGTTTGAGATGAAAGAAAGCGAAGACAGTGGAGATGAAAGGAGTGCCAGTGGAAGTGATATTGACACTTAATCTCTCTCTCTCTCTCTTTCTCTCTCTCTCAAATTGCACACAACAAACAACCCAAGCTCCTCAAAGAAATACATACCCTAAAATGGAAAACGCCCTCTAGCTCCATGCCTCACTTGTGCCACTTCTCATCTTGTCCGTCCTTTCAAAACTGCCACCCTTAAAAGCTACTCTGCCACCCTGCGCACTTCCGGTGCCCTAGGCCACCACCTACCCCACCTAATGCTTCCACCAGCCCTGGATGAATGGTACATTCAAGTAGTTTGAATGTGAAAAGGAGGAAAGAGATGGGACAATAGATGGGAAGATAGGATCAAGTGAGGGTTTTTTGAAGAGTAGTATAATTGCTGCATGTTTGAAGGCAGCCAGATTGTGACAGATAGAGGGATGACTGCAGGGAAAATAGAGCAGAACGGCTGGGTGGGAATAGGTCAGAGGAGCATGCAGGAGGAGAAAAGATCACCAAAATTCCTTCTCTGTGATTTCAGAAAAGAAGGAGAGGGTGACAGGTGCCAAAAAACAGGAGGATAATAGGAGTGAAGGAAGTGACCTGGTAGACAACTCCAGATTAATTTTGTGAACTTTGTGAACTTTGTCATAGAAATAGTCATAATCTGGGCAGTGAGTGAAGGAGGAGGCAGTTTGAGGAGGGAGTTGAGTGTGGCATAAAGATGGCAAGGGAGTTTATCAGTATTCTTGCTTAGCAATAGAAACAGAAGACTGGAAGAAGGTCAGCATGAATTTGAAATATATGAAGTTGGCATAGCCATGGAATTTTAGCCAGAATCAGAACAAATACAGGAAAATAGGAAGCAAATTCTGGTGGTGAGTCAAGACTGGAGTTTGGTACACTTGACAGAAACATGATGGCAGAAAAAGACCATATGGCCCATCTAGTCTGTCCATCTGTCTAATTTATCTAGCCCTTACAATTCCCATCACTCTCTCAGAGATCTCCATGCATTTGTCACATGCTTTCTTGAATCGGGAAGGGATAGGGCAAGCGCAACTGAACCGAAAGTGAGTATAGTGTTATAAAAGGAAACTGCCTTATCAACAGATTCTGATAATATAGTGAAGGAGACTAGGGATGAGATAATAATGGAGAGAGAACAACATTCAATACCCTGGTGATTCCTAAAGATGGTGGTGATGACTGGGCAAACCTGTGGAGAAAAGTGGTTAAATGTGAAATTTATCAGATGATGGTCAGAAAATGGAAGAAGCTTAAGAGACAGCAGCTGAAAGAAAGAGCTAGGACAAGGGGCAGAAGAGCAGAGGTGGAGGTCAATGAGGAGATTAAAGCAAGGAGCTTTGAGGCATATGAGTCAGAGGGGTCATCAGTTGGGAAGAAAGTCCCCCAAGAATAAGGGAAGGGGGAGATAATTCAAGGAAAAAGGAAATCCAGGGGTCAAAATCAGTAAGAAAGGAAGCAGGGGGTCAATAAATGAAAACTATCTGGAGAGGTAGTGGGGCGAATAGGCAGATGAATTGGACTTTGAAGGAAATAAAAGGAGTGGGTTTAAGGTGGAGGTGGAGAAGATAAACTCCACGACAGAGTGCAGCAACTCAGCGGAAAGGCCAACTCAGTCAAGGTGAGAAGGTGAAGATTATGAGAGACAGAGGTCATGAATGCAGGCAAGCTTATTAGTAATAGAATAGGCATTCCCAGGGCCGGTGCTAGGTCTTTTGCTGCCCTGTGCGAACAATTACTGTGCTGCCCTCCCCCACATGATTCATTCAGTCTCTGTCCTGGCCCATCAAATAAAGCCCAGCTCCCTCTTACAATCTATATTTTTAAAAACTGATAACGCCCCCACCCCCTCATCTCGGTCACATACGCAAAACACGGACAGAACCTCACCAAATACAGAATGAAGAGTATCAAAAGTATAAAGTAGAAACATGCTGAGAAGAACTGAACTGGAACCCACAACAAGCCAACCTCTACATGCAGAGCAAGAATGTAAAAACAGGAACATTACCATTCTTCATAAAACATTAAATAATAAAATCAAGAAATATAAAACATCAGTCATAATAGTAAAATCACATTCGTAAAAAGAATAAATATTTCAAACCAGTTAATGAATAAGAGTATCCAAAATTTCCCAAACTCTAATAAAATATTTCAAAACATCTGATGAATAAAAAATACAATAATTAAAAAATGTTCTATTTCCCCCAAAATTAAATATTTCAAAAGAGCAGAAACATCAAATTACTCCCAATAATTAAAACTAATAAGGATTTAAAATGCTCTCCATACCTGGTATCTTTTGATTTCCAGTCACCCTGAGATCATTGTGGATTGGGGAAGGAAGGGCTGTACAAATTTTTATCTTCCCTCTCACACATGCACAATAACACATTCATTCTCTCACACATTCTCTCTTTCACATACATAGGCTCCTTCTCCCTCACAGATACATTATGTATGTGTTATATGTGTGTGTGCCTGTGAGAGCCTTTATGTGACACATAGACTCTCACAAGCAGACACACAAGTACACAGGCTCTCAGATACATATGTGCTCACATAGACACATAGGCTGTCACACACACACACACACACATAGACTTCAAATAGACACACAAACACACACATAGGCTCTCACACACACATATGTGCTCACATAGACACATAGGCTGTCACACAGACACACACACACATAGACTGTCAAATAGACACACTCAAACACACACATAGGCTCTCACACAGACACATATGCACTCGTACAGACACATAGGCGGTCACACAGACACACACACACTCACATACATAGGCTCTCACACAGACACACACAGATGCTCTCACATAGACACATACACACATGCTCTTACAGACACACACAGGCTTTCACTCACTCACACACACATACAAACTCACACAAATATATACCTTGTCTCCTATTGTCATCTGGTTGTGGTGAGATGAGCTTCACCACAGTCCAACGGCCTTCCTGCTTGGGGGGAGGAGCGGACGTTGTGCGCAGGCACAAGTGCACACAAAAATATGGGGCCTCTCCTTCAGCCGCCGGCAGGTTGAGCTCTGCTGGCAACCTCTCTCCTTCCTCACCACCAGTGCAACTTAACCGCCACTGGCCTCTCTCCTTCTTCAGTCGCCGGTGCCCTGCGGCCTCTCTCCTTCCTTGCCACCAGTGGGACTTAACCTCAGCAGCGAGGATGGAGAGAGACCACAGGCCGCCGGCAGCTGAAGAAGGAAAGAGGCCGCCAGCGGAGCTCAACCCGCCGGTGGCCTTCTTCAGCTGCCGATGGGTTGAAGTCTGCTGGTGGCCCTGCAGCCTCTCCTGCTGCCGCTGGCCCAGCGCCCCCAGGTGTGCCGCTCTGTGGAAATGCATGGTATGCACACCTGGTCGTGCCAGGCCTGGGCGTTCCACGGGGAATGTGAGAAAATGAGAGAAGGAGGACAGAGGAGAGGATAAAGGTAAGGTTGAGGGATAACAGTTTGATGTGCACAGATAGAGTAACAGTTGCCTTGAAGGGCCAGGATTGGGATTGGTATCGCAGGCTGAAAGAAGGAGGGAGAGGAGGAGCAGGAGAATATGTAGAAGAGGGATGATGACAGTAATGAGGATGAGATGTCCTCAGGGAGAGTGGAGATGGCCAGATGAGAGGAAGAAGCCTTTGACGCTCAAGACCAGTGCACAGGGTAGAAGACAAATAGCTGAAGAGGCAAACAATGTAGAGAATAGGTAAAGTGGACTTGATATTTGTAGTGGCTTGCAGTAAGGAATAAAATTAGGGACAATTAATATCAGGAAGAAAAAAATGTAGTGAAACCTTAGTTCAGGAGAGGAATTGTTGGCTCCCTATTGCCAAAATCAAAGCTGATCTGTTTGTAGCTGTTACTTAGTATAACCTGGAAATAAACACCTAGATCCCATACCAGACCTGCTTATCTGTCTGTTCCTCAGGAACCTGTGAGTTTTCCCTCTTCAGCAGACCTGATATCAATTAATACCAAGCTCTTAGAAGACACAAAGGTGTAGTCTGTTATTTCTTTATTAGTTAAATAATGTTTTGTTCGTTGCTCACCAATAGTGATACATTCAAGAACTCACTTAAGCAATGTTTCATTTCAGTTCTAGCAGTTCATTAAAGCACCTAGTCTTATCATATTGCTACTGTTCAGTATATCAAAATATGTAAATTCCATTCAGAGCTGTGGTGGGACAGAAAACGGCAGCCCAGAAATGAATATATTCAGACTCAGACTGTCAACACAGCATTACTATAATTACTGCTTCTCAGGATACTTGAGGAACAAAACAGAAGAGCCCACAAGAAGGTCTGGTTCCACTTTCATGTCCTGTAGAGCAAGGATCAAGTTTAGCCCTAAAAAATATCACCTTGCAACCCTAAAAAGAAAAATAGGTTAGGTAGTACGACTGTTGTAGAGAGCTCACAGTGCAAGTATTTTTTCATACCAAAAAACAAACAAAGCAATTTATAGTCCTCCATTTTCTCCTGAAAGGAACATATCCTATTCCTCACTGAAGATTCCCGAGCAGTGCAAGGGCAGCAGAAAAATATCAGAGGTGCCCCCTGGCCAGATTATATATAATCGATGATGTGGTACTGAGTGACTATAATATAGACCAAGACAACTATTAGTTAGCTTTAAAGCAAAGACATTGCGGGGAAAGCTTCTCTGTAATTTGTGTGAAAATGCCCTGCAGTTGCCTAATGGGTTGGGTCGTGGCAGGACTGCCCATTTACTTTAAACTGTTACAAAATAGTTTGTCCTAACCCAGCATTTTGACCAGGATGTAATTATATCGTAAGCACTGTTCTGTCTCTTTGTATTGTAAAGGGGAGGGTCAGAACGGTGTTGCCTCCTACTGACTTTTGTGGGGTAGATTTTATAAAAGTACGCCCTCCAGGCGCAAACAAAAGTACGCCGGATTTTAATAGATACATGTGTAGCCGCGCGTATCTTTTAAAATCCGGGGTCGGCGCGCGCAAGGCTGCGCAAAATCGGCAGGCCGCGCGCGCCGAGCCGAGCCACGCAGCCTGCCTTCGTTCCCTCCGAGGCCGCTCTGAAATTGGAGCAGCCTTGGAGGGAACTTTCCTTCCACCCCCTGCATCTTCCCCTCCCTTCCCCTCCCTTGCCCTAACTAATTCCCCACCCCCCCCACCCCCTACCTTTATCGCGAAAGTTATACCTGCCCAACTTTCAAAAAACATCTGTGGTCCATTGCTCGACTTCACAAAGTCCACTCTGCTTCATCTTCTTCTCCCAGGATAGAGGCTTCTGTGAAGAGGTCTCCAGCCTCTCCTCTAGAGGAAATCTTTGAAATTCCCATGTCACCAGTGACGGATTTAGTTATCTAGCATCCTCAGACACTGTTGGTGCTGTCACCCCCCCCCCCCCCCCATCCCCCCTATCCCCCCAATCGTCCCTTACCTCCCATCCCCCCACCCCCACAACAGGGAGCAGACCTGTGCACTCTCAGTTGTGCAATTTCAGTTTTGGTTCCCTTTAGGGAAAAGGGTAGAACATTGTGAAATTACTGATAAGATTGTGCAAAAATTATACTAAGCCATATCACACTGTACAGAGCTTTCTATTCAATATATTATACACACACACACACACACATATATATATATATATATATATATATATAATTTTATTTATCTACTTATATTCTGCCTTTCAGGCACTTCAAAGAAGATTACATTCAGATACTGTAGGTATTTCCATATAGATATCCGGTATGGGGATAATTTTGCAAATGTCCACATAGATTCAAAGTCAATTACCCATAGACTTTGTAATTTTCAAAGGGAAAGTATGCTAATTTGTGAGGGTAGCTTTTCTGAGGGACAATACACACATAATTTTGAAAATACAAACAGACATGCAGAAACGCGAAACCCTGCCCTCTGAAATGCCTCTTGTCACTGTGGGTAAAAGTAAGCACACAGAGCCCCAGGTGCATATTTTTACCTGCATGTAGGGCAGGCAATACGGTAAACGCCCATTTCTCTGGGGAAAGCACTGTTTTACCTGAGGAAATCCCACCCACTCTATGTATTTCTCAAAAAGACTTCTGCAGGAGAGGCTCTGCTTGTTATAAAGAACCCGGCGTGATCACATTTAAGAAAAATAATGAACTGAAAACTTATGGACAGTATGACCTACTGGTACTCCAGCGTGTGCCAAGTAGGACCTAGGCCCAGTCTGAAAGTCTTAGGACATGAATAACTTTTCACAAACCTCCATACCATGTTGACATCGGCCAGACTCTGTTTCTTGCACCAGGCACTGTTGAAAAAGATTTTATCAGTGGAAAAACAAAAGAGAATGGCACTTCCTTTTCTAAAGTGATTCCTTTACTTGATTAACAGAGTTCACAACAGATAACAAATGCACAAGAGATACAAAGTAATTCTATCACAAAATAGATTTTGTTCCCATTGGTACAGAAGACACAGAACTTTTCTGAAAAAAAACAAAAAACGTTACATCATTTTGTGTAGTAATGCTGAGGCCCCTTCATATGTAGTGTGTGTGTGTGTGCGCGCGCGCACCCAGTAACAGCAGCCAGCAAGACAAAACCTGGCTAGGACTGTGTGGATCTGAACTCAGTGGTTAGATTCAACCTGGATCAAGTCTGCAAAAATCAGCAGATTTTCCAGAGGTGTGCAGGTAAAAATCAATTGGATTCTATGTTGGGAAAAGCCTCTAAAAGGACATTTTATGATCTGTGGCAGGTCCTGAGTACCCCTCCTTACAAAAACAAAAAGAAATATTTGCAAGCCCACAGAATTTCCATAAATAGTTGTGTGAACCTATTTTAGGGAAGTACGCACATCTCTTAATACTGACAATGGTGATAATAATAAAAATAATTTGAATTTTTAACCCATCTTTCCAAAAGATGATCCAGATGGCATACAGCCAGATAAGTTTGACTTAATAACAATCAGTCTAATTTATCACAGCTTGTCTGAGTCTCTCATTCTGTTGGAGGCTGCGGTTTAACCTTTTTGTTCAAAGTGAGTAGTCCTGTTGAAAGAATGCACACGCCACTTAGTAATATGTTCCAAAAAAACCCCAGCTATTTATCTGAGAAAACAAAACATCTATGTAAACCAAAAAAGCCTAGTGTCTCATTAGTAGCTGCAGCACTGATGCCGGGCAGATCAGAAGGTGAAATTGAGAGCAGCAAACAGGCAGGGATCTAGAGAGAGAGAGAGAGAGAGAGAGAGAGAGAAGCAAGGTTTGTCTTATGACATCAGCTCAACCCCCTTGTCTAGTCCCAAGCAGTAAGTGCTGAACAGAGAAAGAGAGAAAATATTGTAACATTACCTTATTTCACATAACTGTGCATTAGTTCAAATCACACTAATATACAAGAACCTTCCCTCCCTTTTGCACGTTTAGGAGTTGATGTTCCCAATTAGGGATGTGAATCGTTTTTTGATGATTTAAAACAATCGTCAGATATATTTTAAATCGTCAAAAATCGTTGAGTCACGATACAATAGAAATTCCCCCGATTTATCGTGAAAAATCGTAAATCGGGGGAGGGGGGAGGGCGGGGAAAACCGGCACACCAAAAAAACCCCTAAACCCACCCCGATCCTATAAAACAAATCCCTTACCTTCCCCCACCCTCCCGAACCCCCCCCCCCAAAGCTTTTTACGAGTACCTGGTGGTCCAGTGGGGGTGCGGGGACCGATCTCCCGCTCTCGGTCCATCGGCGCCATTTTGGCTGCCACTCAAAAATGGCGCCGATGGCCCGATAAAAATAAAACCCACCCGACCCTTTAAAAACGACCCCTTAGCTTCCCCCACCCTCCCGATCCCCCCAAAACATTTTAAAATTACCTGGTGGTCTAGTGGTGGTCCCGAAAGCGATCTCCCGTTCTCAGGCCATCGGCTGCCACTCATAAAGATGACCCCGATGGCCCTTTGCCCTTACCATATGACAGGGTATCCGTGCCATTGGCCGGCTCCTGTCACATGGTAGGAGCACTGGCTGGCCAGTGCCATCTTTAAAGATGGCCGCTGCCATATTTAACGATGGCCGCCGCCATATTTAAAGAAGGCGCCGGCCATTCAGTGCTCCTACCATGTGACAGGAGCCGGCCAATGGCACGGATACCCTGTCACATGGTAAGGGCAAAGGGCCCTCGGCGCCATTTTTGAGTGGCAGCCAAAATGGCGCCGATGGACCGAGAGCAGGAGATCGATCCCCGCGCCCCCACTGGACCACCAGGTACTCGTAAAAAGCTTTGGGGGGGTTCGGGAGTGTGGGGGAAGGTAAGGGGTTAATTTTAAAGGGTCGGGCCTCCCTAAAAAAAAAGTAACGATGTGAATCGGAACCAATTCCGATTCACATCACCCACATCACCCACGATCAGATTTTTCCCCCACTCTAGCCGAACCCGATCGTTAAGACGATCGGGCACACGATTCACATCTCTATTTCCAATACATCCTGTTCTGATGGCAAAAACTTATTCATCAGGTCCATTGTTTCTATGGAGTGCATGTGGCAATTTGTGTGTAAATCAAAAAGGGAAAATAATAATAATTCACTGTGAAGAATCAAAAAGATTTTTTTTTCCTTTTTGATTATATTTCATTATGGACACTTCTTGCTATTTTGTGTATAAATGTCATCTTTATTGACTTACTTGAACTAGTTATTAAGGTACAGAGCATGCTTTCTTGACACATTAGCAAACAAAGAGATCAATATTCAAGTTTTGAATATTATCAGCACTTATCTGGATAAATATTATCCGGATAAGTCATTAGCTGGACAAAATGTATCTCAATAAATGGGAGGCACTTCGGGGATGTTCCAGGATGTAGCTGAGTTAGCCAAATAACCTAACCGGCTAACTCCAATCTGTCCTGCAGTACATCTAGGTGTAAATTTTTAATACGTTTTATGAAAATAATATGTTTGTGTTATAGGCTTTTCCATTCGTCTGTAGTGGTGTCACATGCAGGTGCTAGTGCTACTGAAGGACAGGTTGATAATATAAGGGGTGGTGCTGCTGCCAGGCAGCCTCTACCAATGATGATCCAGAGTGGAGACTATCACTGAGGTGCCCTGGCAGAGTGCATCCCCCCCTTGACTGAAGACCAAAGTCTGCCACATGTGGCCCTATCAATGCTGCCAGACCCCTTTCCCTCTCATTTCTCCTCTGGCTCCTAACTCTGCTGCCTGGTGCCCATCAGTTGAACAGTGCATGGGGAAAAGCAGAAGAGAGAGCATGGGGAAGTGGCATGGGGTGGGTGTAGAGAGCGGGGGAGAAAAAAGTATGATGAGCAAAGAAAGAGCATGGGAGAAGGGAGTCTGGGGGAGTGGAATGGAGACTGTGTGAGAGAATGTGGAAATGGTGTGACAGAGAATGTAGGGGGAGATGGCATAGGGGATGGGGTGGAGGAGGAGTATGATGGTGTGAGAGGAACAGCTTGAAAAATGTAGGCATACAACCAATATTTCTGTTTTGTGGCTCCTGGGAAATTACTCGTAAAACATGTTCTTTTAAAATGCTAGACTTGTTTTTGTGGTCCAATTAAAACTATTGTAACTGCCACTATATCATATTTTTCCAATGATGCAACACATTTTCTAATTATCTTTAAAAAAAATTCTAGTCTCAATAAAAAATGGATTCGCAATAAAAATGGAGCCATAAGAATAAAAAAGACTAGCATTCAATTTTCAAAAGATTTGAAGTTAGCTGGATAAATTTAACCAGTTTAAAAATTCCTCCCTCTGATCCACTTAGGGCCTCATTTACTAAGCATTTTATCTATAAATAAAGCCCTAATAAATCAGGCCCTAAATCTGTGCACCTTAAATTGCAAGATGCACAAATTCATCTGGTGAAAAAAGGGACAAGGCCAGAGGAGTTCTCGGGGCAGGCTTTTGCATTTTCGGCATTAACTGGATACATTTGGCCACACAGCTTCAATCATACAAATGACCGACCTAAATCTACTAGGGGTGTGCATTCGTTTTGAACGCATATGTAAAACGCAACTTATTTTTTTTTTAACTTAAAAAAGTGATGAGGCGCAACGATCGCGATTTCCAACTTATTCAACATAGCCATAGCCATAGCTGGACCCAACCGGAACTTTTGGCCAGCTTGGGGGGGTCAGGAGGCCCCCCCAAGCTGGCCAAAAGTTCCGGTTGGGTCCAGCGGGGGTCCCGGAGCGGAGGCGCGGTGAATCACGTGACGTCCGCGTGACGCCGACGTCACGTGCTCCTCGCAAAGGAATACAGGAATGGCTTCCTGACTCCCCGCTGGACCACCAGGGAGTTTTGGTAAGTCTTGGGGTAGGATTAAGGAGGGTGGGGGGTTTAAATTTTTATTTAGGGAACCGGTGAACGTATGGACATAGCCTCAACTTATGGAATTCTCCATATGTCCATATTGACCGAAATTGACCCTCACTTTCAACTTATGGACTTATCAACATAAACTTTTTGTCTGCACATCCTTAAAATCTACCTAAACAAATTTTTGCCGGTTAAACATAGGCAGGTTTTCATCCACAAATCCAATGGTTAGATGCAGCTGAAAATCCGGTAAAAGAGAACCAGGTAAATTGGTCATGTTATCTTACCCAGTATGTGAGTTTTTGAAAATGGATCCCTTAGTAGGGATGTGAATCGTTTTAGGACGATTAAAATTATCGTCCGATAATTTTAATATCGTCTTAAACCGTTATGGAACACAATACAATACAGATTCTAACGATTTATCGTTATAAATCGTTAGAATCGTGAGCCGGCACACTAAAACCCCCTAAAACCCACCCCCGACCCTTTAAATTAAATCCCCCACCCTCCCGAACCCCCCCCCCAATAACTTAAATAACCTGCGGGTCCAGCGGCGGTCCGGAACGGCAGCGGTCCGGAACGGGCTCCTGCTCCTGAATCTTGTCGTCTTCAGCCGGCGCCATTTTCCAAAATGGCGCCGAAAAATGGCGGCGGCCATAGACGAAAAAGATTGGACGGCAGGAGGTCCTTCCGGACCCCCGCTGGACTTTTGGCAAGTCTCGTGGGGTCAGGAGGCCCCCCACAAGCTGGCCAAAAGTTCCTGGAGGTCCAGCGGGGGTCAGGGAGCGATTTCCCGCCGCGAATCGTTTTCGTACGGAAAATGGCGCCGGCAGGAGATCGACTGCAGGAGGTCGTTCAGCGAGGGTTCCGGCGCCTCGCTGAACGACCTCCTGCAGTCGATCTCCTGCCGGCGCCATTTTCCGAGGGTTCCGGCGCCTCGCTGAACGACCTCCTGCAGTCGATCTCCTGCCGGCGCCATTTTCCGTACGGAAAATGGCACCGGCTATACGTGTATGGCCGGCGCCATTTTCCGTACGAAAACGATTCGCGGCGGGAAATCGCTCCCTGACCCCCGCTGGACCTCCAGGAACTTTTGGCCAGCTTGTGGGGGGCCTCCTGACCCCCACGAGACTTGCCAAAAGTCCAGCGGGGGTCCGGAAGGACCTCCTGCCGTCCAATCTTTTTCGTCTATGGCCGCCGCCATTTTTCGGCGCCATTTTGGAAAATGGCGCCGGCTGAAGACGACAAGATTCAGGAGCAGGAGCCCGTTCCGGACCGCTGCCGTTCCGGACCGCCGCTGGACCCGCAGGTTATTTAAGTTATTTGGGGGGGGGGTTCGGGAGGGTGGGGGATTTAATTTAAAGGGTCGGGGGTGGGTTTTAGGGGGTTTTAATGTGCCGGGTTTTTCGATTTTTAACGATTTTTAACGATTTTTCACGATATTTTACCCCCCAAACGGCAACAATACGATTCCCTCCCCCTCCCAGCCGAAATCGATCGTTAAGACGATCGAGGACACGATTCACATCCCTATCCCTTAGCATTTATGATAGGAATTTAAACCAAGTTTAATCTGTAGCATATGATATGATATTAATGATCCCCAGTTGCAATTTGTGATATTTCCATTTTAACACCAGATCACTCATTTGAATTCTTAAAATAAGTATCTGTGGTTGGGCAACCAAATAATGCCATGAAGCTCTCACACAAGCATTTTCTTCTAGGACTTCAGTTGGTTAAATTTAACCAATGAAATAATGGCAGCCGTAGCAATTACGGTTCAGCAAGATGAAGACGTGATTGTTTATGCTCCAGAATACCTAACCAAGCTTAAAGCTGTTCTTACCAAGCGTAATGCTAGGTAGGTATACTGAGTAACTCAAATGTTATATGAAGGCTTTTCTTGTAATGTTAATCCGTTTGCAAAACGTTTGGCTACATCAACAGAGTGTCATTGTTGTTCCACTATACAGAGAAATACAAAACTACCTTGAATGGCGATACATAATGGATCTTGTAAGTAGCCTGAGCCGCCCATACAAGGACACAAGAAATGATTTTCGAAAGGTGTGGTAATCTATAATTTTAACTTCTTGTTCACGATAATGTGTCAGTTGAAAGATTCTATAATCATTTTCAGTTATATGACTATCAGAAATTGGATTTATAGCCACATTTCTGAAATTCTAATTTAATTGGGAAGCTTATACTTGAAATTTTGAGGCTCGGTGTAATAACAATAAATAAACACTTTTATGGGAGAAATGCAATACCATAACTACCACATGTTCCTGCATGTCAAGATTTGTAACTCTACCCTGACAGGGCATATAACATGTGAGAGGTGCCTGGTGACCGTTTAGGAGCTGAGCATTAATCTCTTGGTAGGATTCAAAAAGAAATGAATGGTCAAGCAGAGATGGTGTAGTGGGCCAGGCCCAGAGGCAAGGGTACCTCTTGGGCAATCAGGAAAAAAGAAAAGGAAATTTTCACAGCACAATTATTTTTTCCCATGTTGCCCTCTTCTAACTGTTTCCCCTGTCATTCCACCTTGATAACCATCATTTTACTAAGTCTGTACCTTGGGCTCACACCAGACATTGTCAAACTAACAAACATTTATTTCTGGGGTTGGCCAGCAGTCAGAGTTAACAAAACTATTACACGGTACTGATAAAACCAGGGCTCTCAGGTGTCCACAGTAGAGATGTGCATTCTTTTGAAATGAATGTTAAAAATGAGACGAATGAGGCCAATTCAGTTCATTACGATTGGAACAAACTGAAAAATGACCTCTCATGAATATTAACCATAAATTTGTGGATATTTTCGTATTCGTGTAAGGGAGGGAAGAAGTAATTAAAAAACAAAACCTCCTGGAGGCCCTCTAAACCCCTTTCCCCTCCCAACAGAAGCCTCAGGAACCTGGTAGGGCCTCTCCAGGCCTGTCTGACCCTTCTCCAAATCTTCTCCTACCCCAAATCAAATAAGCCTGATACTTCACTTTCAATGCATATACAGCATAGTTCTCTGATTCAACGGCAGGGGAGAAGAAAAGAGGGTTCGCACTCACAAAGCGGGGAGTAGCTGGCTTGTTACGGCGGTTACTACCCCAAACCAAATGGGCCTGATACTTCACTTTCGATGCACATCCAGCGTGGCTCTCTGCTTCAACGGCATGGGAGAAGACTTATACGTCACGCATATCCAGCATAGCTCCCTGCTTCAACGGCAGGGGAGAAGAAAAACAACCAATAAGGGCTAATAACATAGTCTGGGTAAAACAAATAAGCATGGGTGCAGCTTGCTTATTGCGGCGGCTACTACCCCAAACTAATCAAGCTAGATATTTCACTTGGATGCAGCTCCATCACTGCTCTCTGCATTGGGGGTGGGGATGGAAGGGAAATAGAACCAGGAGCTAAGAGAAACAGATAAGTATGAGAGAAGATATGTGTGGAGCTTGCTGGGCAGACTGGATGGGCCATTTGGTCTTCTTCTGCCGTCATTTCTATGTTTCTATGTTTCTCCTACTGCAAAATAACTTGGGGCTTGGGCCTACCTAACTGGACCTAGCCATGATTCTCTGACTTCCCTCCCTCCCAGATGTCAACAGGGCTGCGGCCTGGGGACCCTCCCAGCCCCCGCCTACCCCTTCCCTGGGGATCTGGTGATTGTAAAGGCAAGGAAGGATGGCCACGCGCTCCTGCCTTGTCTTGGTTTCTTTAAAAAGAGCACCAGCCTTGTCTGTCTCGGCTGTGGCCAGCACCATGTTGTATAGCCCTACAAACATACTCAATAACTGCCTCAGATTTAGATACATAAGTTCTCACTCATTAGACATAATTTAATGTTCCTCATTGCCCAAGGAATACGATATATTCATCCCATATTGCTTCAAACTTCTCTTCCAGGCATTTCCCCTGTAACCCAAGCTCTCACTCCTCTGAAACTTCTCTACATTAAAGTCTTCCACCACCTGAGGGGTCCATAAGTCATTCCTCCACCTTCAGGACCCAGGTCGGGTCCCCTGACTGGAATGAAACACCTCTCCAGCCTCAGACCTTTCCCCTTGAGGGGGAAGACCCCTGAAGAGCACTCTTCAGGATAGATACCCTGGGTGCCCCACTTTCCATGTGGGTTGGTCCCAACTCCTCTCACCAAACTTTGAACACAGGCTTTTATACTCTGAAAACTATCTCTGCAGACTTTCCCCCCCAAACTCCTTAAAGTGCACAGATGCAGTAGAAATCCAATAAACACTGCCTCCATAATTTTCTCATTAGTTAACATCCACCATATTCTTCTTGCCCTGCGCTCTGCCATCTAATGGCTGTTAAAGGCAATTATTTTATCCAAATTGGTGCATAATGGTTTACTGTCTGAACCACCTTCAGGAACTATTCACTTGCATCTGAGGAAAATATCAGGGTCTCCCCCACCCAGACTCCTTCCAATGCTATATTAAAATCACTTAGGGCCCCTATTGGGGGAGGGGGCATCATAGATGTTATAGCAATATATCTACATTTAATTGCAAAATTGTATTAACAAATAAACTCAATATACATAAAGTGTACTGATATACTCTTTTTTTCTGTTTTTTCCTTTTGTTGTACAACCTTCATGGGTTGTATATATATATATATATATATATATCTAGCATATTTTTTTTAATCTTTTCATGTGTTGCTTCTGAAGTAATATCTGGTATTGCATTTTAATAGCCTTTAATGAATCCACCAAAAAGGATAATCGACCAAATCAACCAACAATACCATGGATCAATCACATCAAGAATCATAGCAAAAATCATTGATGTGATTGATCCATGCTATTGTTGGTTGGTATTTTTAACATTGGCAATACACAAAAACAAGTTTCTTTAATAATATTTTTTGTTAAAATGATTTATAACAGAGCAGATTATGGAATTTTTTTGTTTTATCATATTTCCAGGCATTATATCCAGTCATAGTAGTGCCTCTCTTGTGCTTTCTCTCTCATTCTTGCTATTATGTAACAATTTCCATACATTATAAATGAATGTTTTGTTTTCCACAGGCACTTTATGGCACAACATCTGAAACTGCTATTTGGCGTCGTTGTGCAAACTATGTCAATGAGAATTTGCAGAATGCTGTTGGACGATTATATGTACAGGAAGCATTTGCTGGCGAGAGTAAACACGTGGTAATGTTTTCAGTGCACTTAATGAATGGTGCATAAAGATTTAGTGTGCTCACAGTAAACAAATCAGAAATAGCAGGGTCATGCCATTCTCATTGCCGGAAACCCAAAAATACATTGGCTGAATAGCATGAGCATGTTACTTTCTGAGGGCATTGTAAATCGTGTGAGCACACTAAACTGAGAATGCTCAGTCTTCTTTTTCTTTTGACTCCTCCTTCTGGCTTCTAAGGGGTTTCCAACAAACTGTGGTACATGAGGGTTGCTTGTCAGTGCAGAGAGAACAGCTAGTACACTCCAGGTGAGGAGGTCAAAACAGAGGGGTGACTTCCACGATAGCAGAAAACTAACATAACTGCATGTTTAGAACTATTGCTTATGTGTCAGTTAGGACCTTTAATGAGTGTTACTAGAGAATGTGGTTGAGGATAAAAGTGGGAATGCAGGAGGGAGTAATCTGGCTGCTGTAACTATGAAGATCACCAGCATCTGGCCATTCCCCCTTCTCCGACCATCCTGCAGTGGCTCACAGATTTGAGCTCTTCACTCAAACTAATTGGTAAGTTGAAAAAAAGCTTGTAAGACTTAGACCTCTTCAGCCTCAAGCATCTGAATGCCTACAGTGAATGTCAATGACAGCAAAGACCTTTGCCCTCTGGGAACTTATTGCTTGATAATACATTTGCCTTGTGTAAAACAAGTTGAATTGTTTTTTTAATTGCTCAAGTGTGTGTCAATGTGTCTTCTCTGTGTGTTGTCATCTACTTGTCATGATCCTGTCTGCTATGCAGCCTCCCTGACAGCATAGGTTATTAGTGACCCTTGCCCACAGTTGCTCTCACCACCACCTTGCTGATCAAATGACATGGCAATTCCAGATCTATTTAGCCCAGACACTCTCCTTAGCTCTTTATCACATTATCTTGGCTCCTTGACCTGGACATCCTTGCTTTCTTATCCTGCCTTGCCTTGTGGCCTATCTCAGCCTCCTGCTTTACCTAGTGGCCTTCCTGGTATGTCTGCCTTAACTTGTGGCCTTCCAGGCCTCCCTGCCTTGCTCTGTGGCTTTCCAGGTCTTCCTGCCTTGCTGAGTGGTCTTCAGAGCTTTTAGGTTTGCCTAGCCCAGCCTTGCACTGTTTATTGTTGGCTTGTTCTAGTCCTGTCCTTGTCCAGTCCTTGTCCAGTCTTGTCCTATCCTATCCTGTCCAGTCCAGTCCTTGTCATGTGTTTGTCCAGTCCTTGTCTCCAGACCAAACGTTGTCCTCAGTTTAAGCCCTTGTTTGCATTGCCTTCAGTACCAGCCTATTCAGTTCTTGTCCTTGTCCTGTCCATCCCAGTGCCTGTCTCCAGCCCTGTCTATTATACAGTTCCTGCCTACCATCAGTACCAGCCATGACTCCAGCCCAGGCCCTGCCTTCATATCCAACCTGTGCCTCCAGCCCTGCCTGTTTCCAGCTCTTGCCTGCCTCCAGTGCTAGCCTTGTCTCCAGCCCAAGCCTTGCCTTTGGTTCCAGCTAAGTCCTGCCGACCATAAGAACCCAAGGGCTCAACCTGCGGGGGAAGTGGCTGGTCCAGGCTAAAGACCGTCTCCAGTCCTGTCCTGCAGTGCTGTGCCACTCCTGTAGGGGTAATTCCCGATTGCAACCTGCCTGACCATGGCACTCCTTCTTTCTCTCTCTCTCTCTCTCTCTCTCTCTGTCATTCTTGCTGTCTCCTCATAATTCCTTGCCCTGCCCTGTGAAAGCTTTATTTGTACATTTGGGGTACAGTGGAAGGACTTTGAGTCCCACGTTTAGTTATTTGCCCCACTGCCCCCTGCATAGAAGGTCCCCTGATTTTGTAACAAGCCAGGGTGAGGGGCTGAGCCCCCCCCCCCCCCCATACACACAAAAAGGCTGTCATGGATATATGTTTACATTCTAGTAGAGGAAAAAGACGTGCAGCTAATTCTTCTGCTATTTCTCACTTTTATGCAACCATACTTATCCTGAATATTGAAGAGGACAATGGATCAGTGCTACTGCTCACAAGTTTCCAGCTTGTGCTAATTCAACCCCTTTTCATGTCTGTTACCTTGTGTCCAACGTATTCACACAGATTTGTCTGTGCTACATGCTAGTAAACAACACCTGGTAAATTACTCAGTGAAGTAACTGTCTTACCGCATGAGAAAAAAAAAGTGCTTGGGGATGAACATCTCCAGATATTTAGGCATTTATGCAGCTCTGGAATTTTGCAGAACTAAAACCATGTTGCCTACACATTTGGAATTCTTTATAAACAATTGTAGTAAAGAAACCAGAAAAAATGTTATACATTAAGGACGTATGATTATTACTACTTGTATTTCTTGGAAAAGATCATACGCTAGCCTAGATCATAAATCAGAGCCTGGATGGATTTTTCTCTAGTCGTGTAAGATCAGTGAACTCATCATTGTCACGCTTAATCACTAAAACTTAGGATGATATTTGCCTGAACATCTGCGCAAGAACTGTTATAACCATTAAAATCCCCCAACTATGCACGAGTTACATACTCTGGGAAGCAGCTTGTTCGTAGCACTTTCTGAAGCCTTTTTTTTTTTTTTTTTATTGAGAACAAGGGTCAGATCAGATGCCAAGTCATATCTACCCAGCAACTTGGTTGTGTGCCATTCAAACAAGTTTTAACTTTTTAAGGTAGTGCTAAAAAGAAATATCTTTGTATTTCAAGCTGGTAATTACTCTCCCTTTAAAAACAGCACACTCAAATCAAGTGTTTGCACATGTTAGAAAATGGCATTTTTCAGTTGTCTGCGTAAAGCACCAAATGCGCGTACAAGTAAGGAGCCACCCAGTTTATAAAATACAGAATATTTCTGCCCCGGAAGTGTGTATGTATATTTCAGTGTGGGTGTACATTTGTAATGCAGGAAAGTGCATATTTTTCTACCCGTTTCATAAAATTATATGCATATGTTTTACACCGATAATAATTATAGCATGCATGTAATAATGCAGAGTTACTCCTCTTTGAAACTTCCGCTCTGGAAAATTCTTGTGTGCCTTCTTGCAATCACCAGTTCACCGGCACCTCCACAGATTCACTAAGACCCTATGGCTCTTCACTCTGACCCCACCCCCCTACCCCCATCACTTAAATCCAGACCTCCCATTCAAAAACTGCAGACAAAATACAAGTGCAGTTTCACTTTTGAGACTTAGGGCATGATATTCAAAAGTATTTACACACTTAAATCTGTGTTGTTATAAATGAAAGTGCACTTTCCGCAGGTAAGTTGAGTTTTGAAAATTGCTACACTACATGCCATTGAATTGTTAATAGGTTTTGCCCGCATGTAAGTGTTCTTAACATGGGTAAATGGCTTTTGAAAATTGCTATGACAGTATGTTACAATTACATGCGTAACTGCTTTCAAAATTCACCTGAAAATTAACAGGTGTAAAAGCATACAGACAATTAGGTAATGTATGCACATATACCACTAACAAATAGCATGTACATGAACTATCAAAGCCCACCCTGTAATACCCCTAAATCATCCCTTTTTTCCCTGTCAATATTTACACATGACACCGCAAGTTCATGCATATTCCTGATGTTTCCAAAATAGCATGTACGTTCTATATGGGATTGATGGGCCCTTGGTCTGACCCAGTATGGCATATCTTATGTGTGTACATACTACTTAAAAATGTAGATGCCAGTGTTACACATGGAAATCTTTTGAAAATTAACCCCATAGATAGCAGGAAAGTCAGATTCAGATGGATGGCTTGTTTTCAGCTGTGTCCTGGAAGCATAAGTGTCTATTCACTAATGAGTAAAAATCTTTTTTACTCCTAAAATAGAGTTTAAATCCAAAAATGGTATCACCCTATGCACTAAGGCAGGGGTCGGGAACCCATGGCTCGCGAGCCAGATATGGCTCTTTTGAGGGCTGCATCTGGCTCGCAGACAAGTGTCGCCATACTTCGCGGTTCCCCGCCGCCCGGGCGGAACGCGGCAGGACAGCTGGAGTCAGCGGCACCGGCGTGCTCTCTTCTCCTCCCCCCCCCCCCCGAAAGAGGAAGTGGAGAGCATCGGGTGCCTGCGCGGGAAGAAGAGACCACACTAGCGTGGTCTCTTCTTCCGCGCAGGCACCCGATGCTCACCACTTCCTCTTCCGGGCCGCGGGGGGGAGGAGAAGAGAGCACACCGACTGGAGTCATCCGGGTGCCTGCGCGGGTCTTCCCGCGCAGGCACCCGATGCTCTCCACTTCCTCTTCCGGGCCGCGGGAAGAAGAGAGCACGCCGGTGCGTGCCTGCGCGGGAAGACCCGCGCAGGCACGCTAGTGTCCAATGGGAAGAAGACTGCAGGAGGAAAATGAAAATCTAGTGTCCAATGGGAAGAAGACTGCAGGAGGAAAATGAAAATCTTCAACCGCGGCCGATGGGACTCCGCCTTCGCCTCCGCGAGGGCTGAAAATGAAGGAGGTTAGCGTTGGGAGGTGGCTGCTGCTGCCGCGAGTTCCCGGGGTGGGGGTGGGGGAGGGGGAGAGAGAGAGTGAATGAGCGAGCAAGCATGTGTGTTTGAGATCCTGTGTGTGTGAGTGAGAGATTGCATGTATGTGAATGATTGAGAGCCTGTATATGTGAAAGAGAGTATGTCTGTGATTGAGAGCCTGCCTGTGAGAGAGAGAGCATGAATGTAAGTTTACCATTGGGAACCTGTATGTGTAAGTTTGTAATTGAAAACCTGTTTGTTTGAAAGAGTATGTGTGTATGATTGAGATCCTTTGTGTGTGAGAGAGATCATGTGTATGTATGATTAAGAGCCTGTGTGTATAAGTAAGAGAGAGATCATGTGTGTCTGTGTCTGATTGACAGCTGGTTTAGGTGATGGAGCATGTGAGTATGTGATTGAGAGCCTGTGTTTAAATGAGAGAGAGAGACCATGTGTGTCTGTGTGATTGAGAGCTGATTTAGGTGAGGGAGCATGTGAGTATGTGATTGAGAGCCTGTGTTTAAATGAGAGAGAGAGACCATGTGTGTCTGTGTGTGATTGAGAGCTGATTTAGGTGAGGGAGCATGTGAGTATGTGATTGAGAGCCTGTGTGTAAATGAGAGAAAGAGAGGACATGTTTGTAAGCATGTGAATGAGAGTCTGTGTGTGAGAGAAAAAGACAGCATGTATTTATGTGATTGAAAGCCTGTGTGTGTGTAAGCGTGAAAAGATAGACAGCATGTGTGTAAATGTGTAATTAAGAGCCTATATAAGTGAGAGAGAAAAAACATTTGTATATGTGAGTGACTGAGAGCATGTGTGTATAGGTGTGTCATTGAGAGCCAGTGTGAGAGAGAGCGCTGGTATGTGACTGAGAGAGGAGAAAGTTCCAAGCAAACCACCCCACCTCCTGCTAATTCAGAACAATCTCAGGACACCTGGATATCAAATGTTCCCAGGTATGCAGAGCAAAAAAATTTTTGTATCCTTATTATTTTTCATTACTGGATCTTTGTGTCTGCTATTTTGAAATATTTTGTTGGTATCTGGAAATGTTTTATATGAGTTTTTAATTATTGGATATTCCACTCATCAGCTGTTTCGAAATATGTTCTTTTTGTTAGTACAGTTTTACTGCTGATGATTTTATATTTCTTGATTTGTTTTATAAGGATGTGTGATGTTTCTTTTTTCCTTTGTTACACTGCATACAGAGACTCTGGCTTGTTGCAGTTTCCAATTCAGTTTTTGTCTGCATGCTTCTTGTTATGCGTTTTGGTCTCTTTATTCTATGTTAGGTGAGGGACAGCACGTGATTCAGGTGAGGTTTTCTGCTGGCGTGTAGTTTCTGTGTAGGACTCTATAGCAGCCTGACTTGGTCCGTTTTCCTAATAGGAGATGTATTGGTGTCTTTAGGCCTGGTGTAATATTTTCAGAGACTTATTGTACTTTAAAAGTGTGATCTTACATAAAATGCACACATTTACTTGTATTTAGTTTTAAACATATTGTATGGCTCTCATGGAATTACATTTTAAAATATGTGGCGTTTATGGCTCTCTCAGCCAAAAAGGTTCCTGACCCCTGCACTAAGGACATCACACTCTTTATTCATGCCTAAGCTCTTAAGCATGAAGGGTTTTGATTAAAATTAGATGCACATATATTGGACACATGGTTGCATTAACACATGTTCAACCCCTTTGTTGTGATGTGTATTTTCCTGCAATTACCAGTAAGCATCCATGTGGCATTCACTAAAACATGATGTGTTTGGCACAACAAATTATCATGGATTTTGGGCACCACCTTAAACATTTAGAAAAGTGCCTAGAGGGTTTTTTTTTTTCTAAAAAAAAGTAAAGACTATGCAGTCTAACAGTCTAGATGTAGTTTATTGCAGGTCTTTATTTTATTCAAAAATAATTTTCTAAAGTTAACATGTTTTCTCTTTTTTTTGTGTATCCTCGCATATTACAATCATTTTAGGTTATAAAAACTATATATTAAAACTTCAAGAAAAAGAATATATTTTTATTGTTAATAGAGTAAAAATACTTAAGCATAATTATTTTTTCACCATTCTCAAGAAAAAAAAGAAAGTCATAAATATATGTACCAATACATGTAGAACTTCAGAAGATAATCACACTGTGGTTGTTGTGGGTAGTTTTGCTACCCATGGGGTTTGCCAGAATAATTGAAGCAAAACTACATCATCAGTGTTGCGCTCGGGGGTGGACCCTTGTCCTGGGCAAGGATGGAATGGCTCCTGAAGGGGAACAGGAGGTAACTGGCCCCAGGGGTGGAGCACTGAATGAGACAGAGGCTGGGAAGAGCTTCACCACTGGAAGCCCGAGGTCCCCCTGGGAGGAGCCCTTAGGGACCCAGACTGCTTGGACTTAGGTAGGTCTTGCAGGGTCTCCTGGGAGAATGGAAGTCCAGCGTGCCCACAGACGCAGAAGGAGCACGGTCAGGTTCGAGCTGGAGCAGAGAGAACCAGAACAGAGTTTGTGATGACAAGGCGAGGAGCAGAGCCAGAATCTGGAGGTGAGGTCAGGCAGGCAAAGGGTCAATGTCCAAAGGTTAGTTTGAGGAGTGGTCACCGGAGCAAGGGTCAGATACTAGAGGTCAGATGTAGTCCAGGGCAAGCAGAGGTCTAGAGGCAGGCGGCAGACAGACGAGTAGGTCTGGAACAGGCTGAGTTCTTGAGGCAGGTGGCAGATGGACGGACGAGTCAGGAACAGGCTGTGGTCTTTGAGGCAGGCGGCAGACGAGTCAGGAACTAGCTGGGAGCGTAGACAGGCAGCAGACAGGCAGACAGGTTAGGAACAAGCCGAGGTCAGTACCAGTGAGACAGTCCAGGGGTACTACCTGGGAAGGCAGTTAAATGAACACTGGAACAGGCAGGAATCAGGAATGAGGATGCAGGAACGAATCAGGGACAGAACTGGAACAGAAGGATCCTGGAACAAGACTAGGAACAAACAGGAATAGATGCGGAGACATTCTAGCATACAAACCGACTCGATTGCCAAGGCAAGGAAGTGAAGTCAGGAAGTTCCTTATATTGTAGCTCAATCAGGGCGCCCCACAGAACCCAGACCCGCCCTCGGCCTACAAGGGTTGGGGCAGGCTGCGCGCGTATGGGCGTGGCTAGCATGGAGAGAGATGCTGAACCTCGGCATGAGGCCTGGCGCACAGTGGAAGGCCCGGCGACCGCCGCCACGGGACACCGGGGCCTAGCTGGGCTGGCCACTACCACAAGGGAGGTCACCCTGGGACCTGCCGAGGAACTATACAGGTGAGTGGTCCCATGTGTGGAACGGCCATGGGCAGGGCGTGTAACAGTAGCCCCCCCTTCTAGGCCTCCCCCTATGCAGCTGTGGTTTCTCAGGGTGCATTCTATGGAAGGTCTTCAGAAGGTTCTTATCCAGAATATTCTGAGATGGTTCCCACGAATTCTCCTTGGCCCCATAGCCCTCCCAGGCTAAGAGATATTCCCACTTGCCTCGGCGTCGCCGGATGTCGAGGACCTCTCTTATCTGGAGAGACATGTCTGGTTCTGCAGTGACACGTGGAGCAGGAGGGTCTTTTCGAGAGGGCTAGAAGAGAACCAATGGCTTCAATAGGGACACGTGGAATGTGTTGGGGATACCCAAGGAACAAGGTAGCTGGAGTTGATAAGAAACAGCTCCTACTCTTCGGATTATTGGAAATGATCCGATGTATTTGGGAGCCAGGCTGTGAGAGGGTAGCCTCTGGCCAGGTCATCTATGAAGATCCGAGGCATGCTTGGCGCGTTCTGCAGCTTGCACCAGTCGCTCCTTTACTCGGGTCCACACGTAGCGAATGGTTTGAGCCGCTGGAGACAGAGCCGTCAAAGGTACAGGAAGAGGCAGTCGGGGCTGCCGTCCGAAGACTACTGCAAACGGAGAGGTGTTGGTGGCTGCTACGACATGAGTGTTGTGCGACAGCTCGGCCCAGGGGAGGAGCTCCAACCAATTGTCTTGCAGATCATTAACATAGGAACATAAAAATGTCTTCAAGGTCCGATTGGTTCTCTTGGCCTGCCCATTCACCTGAGGATGGTAGACCGACGTATAATTCAAAGTAATGTTGAACTATCGGCATAAGGAACACCAATACTTGGCGGCAAACTGTGGTCCCCGATCGGACACAATCTCCTTGGGGAGTCTGTGAAGACAGAAGATATTCTTCAGAAAAAGTCTAGCAAGTTCCGGGGCTGAAGGAAGACCTGGTAGAAGGAAAAAGTATCCTATTTTCAAGAAGCGGTCGATCATGACCCATAACACCGTGTTGTTCTGGGAAACAGGCAGATCTGTAATAAAATCTGTAGAAATACTGGACCATGGTTCAGGAGGTGCTAGGAGAGGCTGAAGCAAGCCCCAAGGCTTCCCCGTAGGTGGTTTTTGCTGAGCACAAGTAGGACATGAGTCCATGTAGTTTCGGGAGTCTTCTACCATAGTAGGCCACCAATAATGCTTTCTCAGCTTCTCCAAGGTCTGAGCACGACCGGGGTGGCCTGCCATTTTGGAATCGTGAGCCCACCATAACACACGCTCACGTAGTCAGTGGGAGACAACGGTCTTCCCAACTGGAACTGTGGTAGTAGCCACCAGGGTATTACAAGCAGGGTCAATAATGAAACTGGGAACCTCTGAAATGTCCTCCGGCTCAAAGGATCTGGAGAGCGCATCAGCGCGTAGGTTTTTTGAACCTGGACGGAACAAAGGTTGAAGTTAAACCTCTCAAAGAACAAAGCCCACTGGGCCTGACGGGGGTTCAGAAGTTGAACTTCCTTGAGATGTTCGAGGTTCTTGTGATCTGTATAGATAGTAAACTTATGTTGCACCCCTTCCAACCAGGGGCGCCACTCCTGAAGCGCCAATTTGACCGCAAGGAGTTCGACCAACGGTTTGTAATGTTGCTCCATGGGAGAAAACTTATGAGAGTAAAACGAGCAGGGTACTAGCTTGCCTGTGGGAGAATGTTGACTCAGGACGGCTCCGGCACTGATCGCGGAAGCGTCAACTTCAACAATGAATGGATGTCTAGGATCGGGATGATAGAGACAGAGGCCGGAGCTGAAGGCCTCTTTGATTCTCTGGAAGGCAGCGATAGCTTTCGGCATCCAAACTCGGGTGTTGGCCCCCTTCCTAGTCATAGCAGTGAGTGGGGCAACTATCGAAGCTCCAGTAATAATTAGTGAATCGTAAGAAGTGTTGTAATGCCTGAAGGCCTATTTGGTGAGGCCAGTCGCGGATTCTCTGAAGCTTCTCTGGGTCCATCGCGAATCCCCGATCAGAAATGATGTATCCCAGGAAGAGTAAGCGGTTCCGCTCAAATAAACATTTTTCTAACTTTGTGTACAGGTGATTCTCCCTCAGACATTGGAGAACAATGCGGATGTGTTCACGGTGTGACTCTATATCCTTAGAAAAAATCAGGATGTCGTCGAGGTAGATGACTACAAAATTATACAGGAGATCTTGGAAGATTTCATTCATGAGGTGCTGAAAGACGGCTGGCACGTTGCATAGCCCAAAAGGCATTACCACATATTCATAGTGGCTGTCTCTGGTATTAAACGCTATCTTCCAGATATCATCGGGTTGAATGCGTACCAAATTGTACTCACCTCTCAAATCCAGTTTGGAGAAAATTTATGCCCCTTCCAGTCGGTCGAACAACTCGCTGATCAGGGTAACGGATAGCGATCCTTATGGGTTATCGTGTTGAGACCCCTGTAATCTATACAGGGACGGAGTCCACCATCCTTTCTCTTCACAAAGAAGAACCCCGCTCCTGCGGGGAATCAGAGGGACGAATGAACCCTTTTTCAAGATTCTCCTTAATATATTCCGACATGGCCTGGGTTTCAGGCTGAGACAACGGGTACGTTCTGCCTTTGGGCGGCATGGTACCAGGCAGGAGTTCAATAGGACAGTTGAACTTGTGTAATGGGGGTAAGGTATCCGCTTTCTGCTTAGAGAACACATCACTGAAGTCAGAGTACTGCGGAGGTAACCCTGGAAGTGTAACTGATTTCAAAACAAGTATCACGGGGGATACTGGATGCAAACAAGTCTTCGGGCATTTCGGACCCCACTGTACCAACTGCAAGGACTGCCAATCGAACTGAAGTTTGTGGACCTGGAGCCAGGGGAGCCCCAGGATCACCGGATGACTAGAGTGTTTTAGGATGTAGAAGGATGTAGAAGGATGTTTCCTTGTGATGCAGAGTACCTCAGTGAGATGGATTGCCACTGTCTGGTGAGTAATGAAACCTGGCAGATGTTCCCCCTGAATGGAGGCAATACGAATACTCACTTCAAGGGGTTGAGGAGGTATTTTCAGAAGTTTGACGATGTCAAACTTCTCGCTCGCTCCAGTATCGATGAGAGCAGTGGTGGCGAAGGTGTGGGGCTTAATGCCCAAAGTTACAGGAAGCAAGAGTTGAGGGCCAGAAACAGTCGTGCCCAAGCTCGGGACCCCCGCCAGGCTCAAGTGTTGCAGTTTCCCGGACGGATTGGGCAACACTGCAGACGATGTCCAGAAGTGCCACAGTAAAGGCAAAGCCCCTCCTTCCTCCGACGGAGATTTTCGGTCGGGGATAATCGCCCACGATTCACCTCCATGGGTTCCACGGTGGAAGAAGATGGTAACACCGGATTCTTCACTGGAGAGTGAGATGCACTTGTGGGGCATGCAACAGAAGGGCGTGGAGCCTTTAATTCTAGGCATCTTTGCCGGAGGCGATGATCGATCCTACCGGCAAGAGAGATCAGATCTTCTAGAGACATGGGAATCTCACGGACCGCGAGCTCATCCTTTAGCGCACTAGAGAGTCCATCTAGGAAGATGGCTTGCAGACAATCTTCTTGCCACCCAAATTCTGTGGCCAAAGTCCGAAACTCCACTGTATATTCGGAGAGGGTTCTTGACCCTTGATGGAGGTGGAGTAGACTATGACTGGCGACAGCCATTTATTTTATTTATTTAAGGGTTTTTTATACCGACTTTCTTGATACAAATCAAATCAACTTGGTTTACATCGAACTGAGCGGTTAACCGTAACCAATTAACAAGAAACAAAATTAGATGAAGCATAAAGTTACATTACAACAAGGGCGCAAAAACTGGGGAAAGGAAAATAAAGGGGGGAGAACAGAGATAGTATACTATATACAGGTAAGGGTGAGGGAGGGAGGCATTGTGACCTGGGTCTCCAAAGGTCTGCTTAAACAGAGTAATGAAGTCAGATAACTTGGACAGGATGGGGTCAGAACGTTCCCATAAGGGAGAGGCCCATGCCAGAGCCTTCCCTTCCAACCGAGACTAAATGAAGGTAACTTTGATAATCTCCTTCAAAAACAATGAGGGTTGCAGTGTGAACTGCATAAAACACTGATTAAGAAAGCCACAACAGGAGCGTGGATCCCCATTATACCTGGAGGGTGCAGGAAGTGCCAAAGTTGCTTTTGGAAGCAAAGAGGCTGAGAGGCCCACCGGATTGGCCATCACTGTATCTTTAATTGAGAGCGCAGTTCTTATACCGAAGAAGCAAGCATCTCTAAGGCTTGGTGATGTTGTTTCACTGTGGCGGCGAGTCCTGTAGGGCCCTGGAAGTGGGAGACTCCGTCGAGTCCATGGCCTTGGCAACCTGTTGCACTCGGGGGTGGACTCTTGTCTGGGACAAGGATGGAATGACTCCTGAAGGGGAACAGGAGGTAACTGGCCCCAGGGGGGCGGACCACTGAAGGAAACAGAGGCTGGGAAGAGCTTCACCACTGGAAGCCCGAGGTCCCCCCGGGAGGATCCCATAGGGACCCAGGCCACTTGGACTTAGGTGGGCCTCGCAGGTTCACCTGGGAGAATGGAAGTCCGACGTGCCCACAGACACAGAAGGAGCAAGGTCAGGTTTGAGCTGCAGCAGAGAGAACCAGAACAGTGTTGGTGATGACAAGGCGAGGAGCAGAGCCAGAATCTGGAGGCAAGGTCAGGCAGGCAAAGGTCAATGTCCAAAGGTCAGCCCGAGGAGTGGTCACCGGAGCAAGGGTCAGATACCAGAGGACAGATGTAGTCCGGAGCAAGCAGAGGTCTTGAGGCAGGCGGCAGACAGACAGACGAGTCAGGAATAGGCTGAGGTCTTGGATGCAGGTTGCAAACGGACAGACAAGTCAGGAACAGGCTGTGGTCTTTGAGACAGGCAGCAGATGGACGGACGAGTCAGGAACAGGCTGTGGTCTTTGAGACAGGCAGAAGATGGACGGACGAGTCAGGAACAGGCTGTGGTCTTTGAGGCAGGCGGCAGACAGGCAGACGAGTCATAAATTGGCTGGGATCGTAGACAGGCAGCAGACAGACAGATAGGTTAGGAACAAGTTGAGGTCAGTACCAGTGAGACAATCAGAGGGTACTACATGGGAAGGAAGATAAACAAACACAGGAATAAGGAATGAGGATGCAGGAACGAATCAGGAACAGAACTGGAACAGAAGGATCCTGGAACGAGACTAGGAACAAACAGGAACAGACGCAGAGACAATCTAGCATACAAGCTGACCCGATTGCCAAGGCAAGGAAGTGAAGTCAGGAAGTTCCTTATATTGTAGCTCAATCAGGGTGCGCCGCGGAACCTAGACCCACCCTCGGCCCTACAAGAGTCAGGGCAGGCCGCGTGCGTATGGGCGTGGCTAGCATGGAGAGAGATGCCAAACCTCGGCATGAGGCATGGTGCACAGTGGAAGGCCCAGCGACCGCCACCGCGGGACGCCGGGACCTAGCTGGACTAGCCACTACCGCAAGGGAGGTCATCCCAGGACCCACCAAGGAACTATGCAGGTGAGCCGTGGGCGGGGCGAGTAACCATGAGTAGTTTTGCCTTGCTTATTTCTCTCTCAAAATGTTTTGTGCAGGTACTATGTTGAGCCAAAACAATATGCAATGATGAAAAATCATCCCTAAGTATTTTTGCTCTTCATTGTTTTGGTGTACATCGCCATTGGCCTTTGAGAAGCAGCAATAAATAAATGTAAATTATTAATAATAGACATTATAGGGATATAAATTTCAGACACTTAGGGGGTCATTTTCCAATGATATCAAAATCGGGGCGGAGTCGGGGTGGAGTCCACTTCGGAAGGGGAGGAGTCGGGGCGGACTCCGCAACGACTTCGCTGATGGCGAAAAGGTAGGACACCTTATCGCTGCCAGCAGCACGCCCAATAGTGCCACCTTTCACGGTGGTGCTATTGGGTGTGAAAGCCGGCAGCGATTGCATCGCGGAGGTGCGATCGCTGCCGGCTTTTGAAGGCCCTTCGCCCCCCCCCCCCCCCCCCCACCCCCATTACTGCCAGATTTTCTAAGGTCTGTGACCTTTGAAAATCCAGGCCTTAGTGGTAGTCTTGAATTCATACCCCAAGAATTATAGACCTGGCTGAAACCGCAGCACCGCTCCTCTTTCCTAAACTCGGCTTTGTCTTGATTTTCATATGTTTGATGATTAAGGTTGAAGACATGATTAAACAGATCCGTGATGTTTTTATCCACACTTTGGAAGACCTCAGTTGGATGGATGCAGAAACAAAAATAAAAGCGGAACAGAAGGTTTGTCAAAAATGCATTTCATACATTATTTCCTTTACCTGTCCAATAATGATCTCTCATGTTACTCTGCTATGTTATAGATTATAGCTATAAGGACCATATGATAAAGACAGCTGATTTAGTAATACAGAGAAACGAAGAGACATAATCAAGTTAGATCACCATGGTTTAGAATTCCTTTACTCAAATGCTGAAATAAAGGTCAACAAACAAGTTACAGGAGTACCTTTTATTAAATTTACTTTACATTTATGAGTAGCTTATGAGAGTTATATCCGTTTTATGTTTTGGACATTCTTTAGCACTGCCTTTAGTGTCAGAGCATACGTTGTGACATCATTTGACGTTTTTGTTTGTGAAGGAAGGAAACCAGAGAGATGGAAACAGCTACTTCTTTCAATAGGTTTTTTTTGCATACAGATGCGAGCACGGCACCAATCCACCTGTAGCTGAGCTCCTGTGCAATGTTAGCTTACTGTGACCTTGGGTTCTCCTGGCTTCCTTAGGCCTGCCGCCTTTTGATGCCCCATGGCTGTGTGGGTTTCCTTCCAGCTGACTACTGTAGGTCACATTATCTGCCCATGTCGCTAGCTGCGCTGAAACATGGACACAGGCACCTCCGCACTGGGACAGTGCCTCAATCCCTTGCCTGCTGGGCCATTATGGGGTGATATCATTTACCCACACAACTTAAAAAATGGCACGGGCCATCCATTGCTCCTACCATGTGACAGGGGCCGACCAATGGCACCTGTAGCCCCTGTCACATGGTAAGGGCAAAGAGCCACCAGTGCCATTTTGATTAGTGGCAGCCGACGGTCCGAGAGGAAGAGATTGCTCCCGGGACCCCGCTGGACCACCAGGGACTTTTGGCAAGTCTTGTGGGGGGGGGGGGGGGGTATGTCGGGCAAGTTTTGTGGGGGTTGGGAGGGTGGGGGGTTGCAATTAATTACATTTGAAGGGTTGGGTGGGTTTTGTGTTGTTAATGTGCCCTTTCTCCCCCCCCTCCCCAAGAAATGATAGGA
Organism: Rhinatrema bivittatum; assembly: GCF_901001135.1. Classification (NCBI taxonomy): domain Eukaryota; kingdom Metazoa; phylum Chordata; class Amphibia; order Gymnophiona; family Rhinatrematidae; genus Rhinatrema; species Rhinatrema bivittatum. The sequence continues at coordinate 22,623 of NW_021821031.1, read as the reverse complement.
AAACCCACAAAATTTTATGTGGTTTTCTTATCGTTTTGGCGGCCCCTCCCGAAATGCAATGAAATAGGAAATATTGTCTTTATTACCTATTTCGTTGCAAACGAATGCACATCCCTAGTAACTTGTAGTAACTCATAGTATCACTTATGACTTAGCCAGATAAAATCTATCTTCTGTATAAGTATCAAGGATAACCTGAATACCTGTCTGGCTAGGTGTGCCCTTGCCTGGTGGTTAAAGCAACAGGCTATAAAGCAGGGAAGCTGGGGTCCAACTCCTACTCCTTGTGACCTCGGGCAACTTACTTTACCCTTCATTATCTCAGGTACAAACTGATTGCATAGGGAAATACCTATCGTGCTTGAATGTAATGTAATCCACTTTGACGTAGCTGAAAAATGGAATATAAACAAATGTGTCATGATGTCAGGGTCATGGCAGTTTGCACTTTGAATCTACTGGCAGATATGGATTTCAGTTGCTTGAACATAAAAGTAATTTGAATTTCAAAATTGGTCTAACACTACCGACAGTTGTAACATGGAATCAAACGATTATTCCAGCTTAAAAGATATATAGATATATATATTTTTTTAAATTCTTTATCATTTTTCAAATAACAAGCCCAAAATGTTTGCACATAGAAATAATAATTGGATACTTTATAATCCTTTACCAAAAATTTATTTAGAAGTATTGGAGAGATACTTTATTAGTGTCTTTTATTTCTACTATTGATTTAAATAATGTCATGCGTACTTTCTTTAGGAAATTTCCGATAGTCTTTTATGGTCAAGCTGTGAGGATCTATCCTGATTTAGCTCAGGTTACGCAACAACGGAGAAAAGAGTTCCTTTCCCTTCGGCAGGAGATGGCCCTCTTTTAGGTTATTCCTTTACTTTACGCTACCCCTGTAAATGTATAATTAAGAGGGGCAGCGAATGTTTCATTTTTTTCACATCTGAGCAATTACGTCTCTTTACAGAACCCTATAGGCCTAATACCTCGTCCCCTGCAGTCTAAGTGAAGGTGAAATAAATAAATATGTAGCTGGTTTTGTATGCTATGTTAATGCCTTTTCCTATAATTATTTTCTCTTTCTCTGTTTGCATTATTTTCTCTTTCTCTGTTTGCATTTCTTCCCCCTCCTTTTATTTCTATATAATGAATTAGATTGGATAAATGAATTACAATATTTTTCTTTTATCTTTATCTTTTTTCTTCTAATGTCTTTTTCTTTTTTGGTAAAAGATATATTTTTGTTTATTCAGCAAAGTATGCTCAAGCTTTTGTTTTCATGTTTGTTTACGCCTTTATGGAGGAGAATACAGAAAATAAACTAAACATTTTAAATTATTTCTATGAGCTCTTGAAGTACAAACTTCAATATTTTCTAAAAGCAAGAATTCATTAAATCCATACGAATCCTTTAAAATCATGACATAAGTGGCTGAATTTCTATTCCATGCCTGTAAGCACCACCTTTTTTAGCTAGTCAGAAGTGCAACTGCCAATAAATATATCGAGTATGATTACTGTTCTAGCTGCAGATAATTTAGGCTCAAAATTAAAAATTATAATAATTATTTCCAGGCTAGAGCAATTAGAGAGAGGATTGGCTACCCCAATGACATCATGGACGACAACAAGCTGAATGCGGACTACAAGGATGTAGGTATCCATCAAGGTATCATGGGAACAAGGGTGTGCAGTAACTCACAAAGAGCTGACTCAGATACCATTTCCGAAATTTGTCAGGAGCTCAAGACTTCAATTGTTTTCAAAGGCTTTCAAAACCGTTTTCTCTGAGAACACTGCAAGTGGCATACAAACGCATTTCACCCACTTTGTGCCTATAATAAAACAATGTTTTTTTTCTTCTGCTGAGAAATGACATTTTATGTATACAGTGCAGTATTTGTTGTGCTAGTGTGCTTCTGAATAGCATGCATACCAGACAGATGATTATGTATCATCTTACCAACATTTAAATTACAGATTTTGGTCTCGTTCTTGAATATTGTGCTCTGTGGGATATTAATATTAGGCACATTGCAAAGCCATTCTTTCCATGCATGCAAAAGAAAAATGATAGCACATGTAAAATTATGGTATATGTCTAGCAGTAGTTCAGAGTCATTTTCTGTTCAGGATTCACTTAAGCACTATGATATGTCATTGGGCTCTTTTGCAGTAAGATCCGTGCCAAAACCAATGAAGCCACTAAAAAAAACTAATCACAGTCCTAATGAATGTTAATCTAGAACACCCTGAGGTCAATAATCACTTAATCAGTAGACTGACCAGTGGCAAAATTATCCAGATGAAGTCACTTTATGTGAATATTCAGTATTCAGTGGGTCTTATGCACATAAATCTGTCACTGAATAATCACAGATACTGTCCGGATAACTTTAGGCCTTCTTGTTTTCTAAGCTAACTTACATGAGTATCTTTTCCTGGACAGCACTCAATATGAGCAAGCACCAGCTTAGCCCTCACCCCTGGAACAACCCCAGTGCCATCTCTTTGTGTCCAGGTAGATTTGGTAATGCATAATGAGTCGATTTAGCCACTCAGCTGGGTGAAATGTTCAAATCTTGGCTTTTAACTGATTAAGTCCGGAGGTTAGCTGGACCAAAACCTTTGAATATTGACCTTCCCATATTCTCAGCTGGTACTGAATTCTATTTACTAAGCTGCGATAACACATTAATGCACATTAAATACCAATTCCCGTGCTTAATGCAGGTTAAAATGTCATTAACTCACACTATATGAAATGTGTGTGCGATATCACTTGAAAGCAAATCAGGTACGGTGCATGCCAAATTAATAAGCTGAACTGCATGAAAAACTGCAAATGCATGCAAAGCAGTTCATTAATATGCAAAAGGCTTAACATGGATCATAGGAAATGGCACGATGCACGTTAAGCCATGCTATTTAACTTCACCTCAATAGGTGCAGTTAAGTAGCTTCTGAAATCATCAGAAGGCTTATGCACTTGTCAATGCTCTCCCTCCCATCCCAACCCTCCCAAGAACTCCTAAAGGGGCCTGAAGGTCAGACATAGAACTCCCCTCCTCTGACAGAGAACCCCCCCATACTAAAAAATATATTTGTCAAAAAGACCCCTCCCCTCTAAAGGGTAAATAAATAAGCCCCAGCCTCCCTGGTAATAACCCCTTGGGTAATTTTGCTCTGATCACTGCCATGGAAAAAATACTCACAGAGATTTGCATCTGCTCTTTCCGCAGGTCCCGTTTTTCAGGCAATATAATTTGTGTAGTTTAGAAAATCCAAATGTATCAATGTTGTTGCCCTCCCCCAACCTAATCCCATCTATGGCGACACCTCTCTAGTATTTGGGTATTATAATTTTATTGTACTCTTACATAGCATTTTCCAAAGCTTGTCAAAGCAACAGATAATTATCCAAAAGTGAATGCAAAATCTAAAATAAACATTTTATATTTATGCAGTGTACTTCCTCTCTGTGTAAACAACTAACACTTTTGGAGGGTCATTTTATAACTACGGCAAGTAGTTATATGTTGTTGGACAACGTATGTAATGTTATCTGCACTGAGAGTGGGCAAATCTCAAAAAGGCCATTTCTGTGGATAAAACACAGATTTTCATGCAAAAAATGGCTTTGATTAATGCTTTCCCTGTGCATTACTGTACTTACACAGTGCAGCTCAGCAAGTCTTCTATAATAGTGAACTAGAGAGAGTCTCAGAATTTAATAACATTTGTATTTCCTCTTTTGTAGTTGAACTATAAGGAGGATAATACTTTGAGAACATACTTCAAAATATAGGATTTACCTTAAATAAAGCATTAAAAAGCTCAGAGAAACAGGTGGACAAAGAAGAGTATGTATTATAATTTTATTGTACTCTTACATGGCATTTTCCAAAGCTTGTCAAAGCAACAGATAATTATCCAAAAGTGAATGCAAAATCTAAAATAACATTTTATATTTATGCAGTGTACTTCCTCTCTATGTAAACAACTAACACTTTTGGAGGGTCATTTTATAACTACGCAAGTAAGGGTTAAATCTGCATGTACCTTTTTAACATGTAGACTTTACTCCGTATTTCCGAAGCTAACTTAAATGCATCAGTTCATTTTGAGAATTCCCACATGGGTGCCTTAGTACATGCACAGACTCATCTGCACAAATTTACACCTGTTCCATCAAGGATGAAACATGTGCGGGTGGACTTACACGCATGCTTTGTAAAATATTAAAGTGCGCACACAAGTTCCTACTCCGCCCCCTTCCTTCCCTGAACTACCTCTCCCCACAGCACATCAAAATACATGCAATTCCTTTCTTTTGTGATTTTCATAGCTGTCCTGCTCTCTGAATCTATAACTTTCTTACACATACCATGCCACCACACAATCTATCTCATCTGCACATATCAACTACTACCTTACAGTAAATCAATCTTCATAGGACAAATAGACTCTTCTTTATAAGAAATGTTCTTCTTTAGTTCTTCATTGCATGCAGAAGGAATGACTGGCCATGATAATAGTTTTTTTTAACTGTTCTTTTGCAAAGAACAAACTGTCAATTTAAAGAAATGGCAATGAAAAACAAAAATAATGATTATAACTATGATGATAATTTATGAATTTTTCTTTCCTAGCCCACCAAATAAAGACCCAATCCCAAATATGTCCCAATCCCATTTACCAGTTGGGCGACTAGCTAAAGATGCGTACAAATTAGATGGTGGAAAGGGTTGATATCTACAGTCAGAAATCTTTGTACACATTGATGGGGACGGACTATGCATCAAAGTACACAGTTTTGAAAATTGAAAATTGAACCCATAAGATTCTGAAGAACCTAATCAAATCTTTGAATAACTGAATAACCCTTAATCCTCCCCTCTGTCAGACAGTCAATGTGAACATGCAACTTGGGCAGCCCCACATGCATGAAATGGATAAAGTAGCCTTCTGTCGCACAAGTATGTGCTGCAAATAGAATATGAATGCACTCTTGCAGGCAGACACACATTCAACCATGCAATGGTTTGAAAGCACAGACAAAGCTGTCCCCCTACCTCTCTGATGAGCATTATTATCCAAAGCTGCCTCCCTATGGTAAGGGACCTGCCAGGGGCCTCCTGCAGAAGCTAGGTGCCCTGTATCTACATGTGGCCTAGAATGAAATCCAAGTGGCAGGGTGCTCTGCTTGCTCTACCTCACCAAGAAAAGTGTGGCTACCTATTTTGCATCAATCTGACAAACAAAAGATTAAATAAAATATGCAATAACAAATACTTGAAGGATCCCAAAAAAGTGGAGTCCAAAGATTTTAAAAAGTTGATACGTTGCAAGAAACTTTCTTGAATCTTTGGATACTGTTTCTGAGAGTTGACTTTTGGCTTCTGAATTGTTACACTCAACAAATACAAATACCTCAGACTTTACCACATGCTATTCTTATCCTGTGGTGCTCAAATTGGTCCTCAAGTTGTCCCCTACTTGATCTGGTTTTCAGAGTTTCCCTAATGAATATCCATAGGATTTAGTTTCATATATTTGGTTTAAGAAACAGATTGATGTATGCAAATTGCATATTCATTTCTCTGCGACCAGCCCATTGGGTCCACCTGTGAAGGTGGGCTGAGTAGGGCGCCCTGAGAGACAGTGCCAATGTCCCTCCTGCCCAGCTTCTCGTCTCATCTGGACTTTGTCAAGTTCCTCGTCATATCTCTGATGTCGTCGCATTGACCCTGGTCCGGGATGTCGTCGCATCAACCCTGGTCCAGGATGTCCATCGCATCGACCCTGGTCCCATGATGTCTTCGCATCAGCCCTGGTGTCATGTCTTCATAGTCCTGGTGTCATGTCTTCAATAGCCTTGGTGTCATGTCTTCAACAACCCTTGTCTGTGATGCCGTTGCATCAACCTTGGTGTCATGTCTTCATGTCAAGGCCGGTCTGCCCTCATCCTCAGGCCAGGCCTGCTGCTCCATGTCGATACAAGCGGCAGGTCCAAAAGGGCTCGAAATGTTCAGAGGACTATTCAACTTCCAACATCATGTTGTTGGCCTTGGGAGCTTGCAGGCCTGGCAGAGGCTAAGACCGTCAGCCATGCTGGAACACGCCGTCAACCCTCGGTTCGGCCCTGGATCCGTCTGTGGTCGGGCTGAGGCCCAAGGGCAACACTAAAAAAACCCCACCACGTAACAATCCCTAATAAACATATCATTTCAATCTCATCAACTCTTCAACTCTGATAATGCAGGGAGGAGAACTTTCAAACAACTGCGTGCGGCAACATATATTCATGTAGATGGCCTTGTATAATTTTACTCCAGCATTTTAGAAACATGTGTGTATCACATATGCACATTTTATAAAATATGCATTATGTGTAGGGCCAATGCTCAAAGAAATGTAATGCTTTGAAATCACATATTTCACTGCACTGAACATGTGTACCTTACCCAACCTTTTTAAAAATATATACACGTGAAAGTAACTAGAATTTACTTGTGTAAGTCCTAATTTACCATCTAAGTCAGCCAATTTTAAAACATGCACACATCAAGGAAATTAACCAGTTTGCTCAGTCCTTCTCCAAAGTCCATCAAGATATTCTTGGTTCTTTAGCCTGACCTGCCCCCAGTCCTCCCAGTCCTCCTGCCCAGTCAGTAACTACACAATAAATATTTTAATATCGATTACACAAGATAATTAGCAGATTTAAAAATATGCGAGGGAAGTTGGAAAAATATGTGCATGTCTTTTAAAATATCAACTTGTGCATGCAAGTGTTCGCCCCGTCCCAGAACACCCCTAGACCACCCATTTTTACACGTGCGTATGTGCACACAAAAGTGAAAATATGCATGTTCTTTGTCATTTCTAAAATATGGAAATAAATGAGTAGTGGCTACTTATACACAGATATCCTAATTGTTACACTAGAAACATTTGAAATTTTACATTTTAGGCTTGACAAATTTCTAAATTCCTGCTAATTCAATCATTTTTGGTGTACTATATTTATTCAGTATTACCTATATATTTTTCTATCTAGTTCACTCAGATTTTCTAACTAGATTTCTTATATTCTTCATAGGTGGATAACTGGAGCTGCTGTAGTTAATGCCTTCTACTCTCCAAGCAGAAATCAAATAGGTAAGGATTACCGACACACCCATCATCCCTTGGAGCTGTTTTCTGCACCTTTCTAAGTCTTCCATTCTTCATACATACCTGCCTACCTACATAGAGTTCGATTACTATGGTGCTCTATACAGTTTACCTTCGCACAGATGTAATAACAGACAAAATAAAGCACAGAGAAAATGGAATAGCTGAAGGAGCACTATGAGAAGAAGATGAAAGAGATGCAAAGGGACAGGATTTTTGGATAAGGTGGGAGATAATTCCAGAAGCGTCCAAGCAGTGAGAATGCTTAGAAGCAGGAAGGTGCCTGCTTGGTTGGTAGAAAGAGCAAATGAGGTGGAGGAGTAGCCTAGTGATAGAGTAGTGGGCTGCAAATCAGGGAAGGTAGGGTTCAAATCCCGCTGTCATTCCTTGTCCAAGTCACTTCACCTTTCATTGCCTCAGATTTAAATTTAGGGCCTCATTTACTAAGCATTTTTCCTATATCCACAAAGTGAGAGATAAGCTGTAGTAAATCAGACCCTTGGACCATGAGCCCTCAGGCGATAGGGAAGTATCTACAGTAGCTGAATGCAATCTACTCTGAAGTGGCGGAAAGGCAGAATATAAGTCAAAAAAATAAATAAAGTGTAAATATGGGATTGTAGGGAATGAATGGGTTTTCTAATACAAGAGAAGAGAGCAAAGTTTGGTGAGGAGGAACAGACCATTTACTCTAGGCATTTGTAGGTGTCTGACATTTTATAATGGTAATGGCTGTAGGATAGACATATAAAACTCCATTAAATGAGCCCTGCTGCTCTGATAATATTTCTTGAAAATAAATACGGCAATATTATATTTGCCTCATCACAGTTGTTGACAATACAGATTAGAAATGTCAGTTATTAGTGTTTCCATCTACTGTTATTGCTCTCTGAAGGACTCCCTTGCCTTTCCTTTGCATTTCCAATTAAATTCATGTCACTAGTTGTATTAAGATGTGGTAGATTTGGAATTTAAAAATAGAAATAGCTAATTTCAAATCTATGAATAAGCAGAAATCATGTGTTTATGAAATGAAAATGATTTGACCTTTTATAATAATATTTATAGATTATTTCTTTTAATTGATAATGTTTTCGGTTTGATTAAAAAAAAGTTAAACGTGTTGAATAGTAAGTCTGATATTGGATTTGGATCTTAATTGCAATGTATATACCACTAGAAACTGTCTGTTCAGTAAAATATATTTATCATATTTGTTGGAGAATCTTGTGCTAATTATATATCAAGCTATAACGGTATTGCAAAACTTAAGTTTATATATACACTATTTATTTATTTTATATGATTTGTAGCCCATGCCCTGAAAGTTCGGCGCAGGTAACACAACTACTTATTTTAAAAACAGCAGAGGTTAAACGTCAACAAGCAATAGGCATAGTTCTAGACAAATTAGAATAAATTAGCACTTTTCATTCTATTTCTGCCTGAAAGGCACGGTATCAAATGAGCCTGTATGACAGAGGTGGAGCATTAAGCTTTGCTAAGAGGAGGTTGACTCTCTGTTACTGACAGGGAGAAGGCGCCTGTGAATAAGTGAGTTTTTAAAGATCTTTTAAGCTCCTCAGTGTCAGTCATGTTATGTTACAACTGCAGGAGGGAGTTCCAGAGGGAAGGCCAGAAAAGAGCAGGTGCTCATGTGTAAATGGCAGTCTGGCAGCACGAAGGGAGGGGATTTCTAAGAGGGACTAGGAGGCAGAGGGACATGATCTCCTAGGGATATAGAGTTTAAGAATGTAGCCAATCCAAGGGGAAGTGATGTAGTATAGTAAATTGTGTGCTATCAGTGCAAGTTTGTATTAAATACTGTACTTATGGGGAGCCAGTGTAGTGCTTGTAGGGTTGGAGTAATGTGATCCCCTTTTTTTTTTTTTTTAGGCCTGTTAGGAGCTTTCCTATGGAGTTTTGCCTACTAGAGGCCAGGGCCTAAAGAAGGGTCATTAATCCTAAGTGCTAAGCTATATCTTTCAAACATTAGAGAGCCTGATAAAAATATTATTTCAAACCAACTGTAGTTTCTTTTCAAATGTTTTATTGATGTTTAAAACACTGCAATAACATGTTAATAGTGCCTGATAATTAAATGTACTTTGCAATGTTGATAAGAGATAAATTAAATACATTATTTTTAAAACAATCATCATAAAACTTTGCTCAATCAATTTTACTTCAAGTAGCTTTCTTGAGTATTATGCAGTGCAATGATAAGAACCTGGAATCTTGAAACTCATGACTAATAGTTCATAGAAGTCACTATCTTTGGATTGTTCTTTGGTGTGCTAGATTATAACGGAAATGGTACTAACTTTATATTTAGAGGCTGATATTCAGCGCCATTTGTCCAGCTAAGTTCTGACTGGTCCCAAGTTAACTGGAAAATTATTTGTTTGATTAAAATGTTATTCAGTTAACTCGGGAGTGGGGCGGGGTCATTCCAGAATGGACTTGGCTATATGGTTAAGTTAGCCAGACAAATACAGATTTTCTGCGTTATCTGGCTATCATAGCAGCATAACTTTAGGCCTTCCGTAGAGCTGTCCTAAAATTAGCCAGATAAACTTATCCAGCTAACTTTAGAATAGCCAGAGATATTCAACAGTGTGTCTCTATTTATCTGGCTAATTTTGCTAGCCAGCCAGCAGCTGAATATGAACCTTGTAATGTTTAACTTGGATAATATACTTCATTAGACATTTTCATTTAAGACACCAAAATTTTCACTAATTTTGACATGTCCTTTAACATGCATGTGGCAGTCATAGTAACATTGTCACATTGGGCAGCCCAAATTTCCCTATGCTAACTGGCCCAAAGTGAAAAGGATGGTTAGTGTGGGAACCTTCGTCTTCCAGGAACTAAAAATGGGCCTCTGAGCCCATTATAGTCTCCCCCCTCCCTGATCTCCAAAAATGCTTCTCCAGGCCTTCATAGACCCTGCCACCATAACCCTTCCAAACTCCAAAAGTAGGCCTTGGGGCTCACCATGTATCCTACACATGCCCAAACATTACCCATGTAGCCCCCTCGTAATACAAGGGTCACAGCAGAACGCCCTGGGGTTACTGTCTCCTGGATTACTCTTCTCTCGCACTCACACCATCCACTACACTGCAGTAATCCACCATGGGGGCCGGGGTTCAACCGGCAGGGAGGGAGGACAAGCCTCTGGGGCCCTAAGCTCCTGATGATAGGTACCTTCTACAGTATCTCATAGCCAGTCTCTCTCCACCTCATATTCACATACGCAGATATATTTAGCTTAGCAGACTTGTTTTTTGGGATGGAAAAAAAGTAGTCAGAGAACTGGTATTGTGTTAAACAAAAAATGGTTTACTGCAATTTATAAAATGGATTTCAGACCAAAAGGTGAAATCATCAAAAGTTAAAAAAAAACAGGATGGTAGCTCCAAGCACCAAAATCTTTCCCTCGAGGCTCAGCTTCTGAATCAGTGTGCAAATTTCCAAAGTTCTTTCTATTGATGGAAAAAAAAACCTCTCTTCTCTGACAAGCAGGATGTTAGTCCTTACACATGGGTGACATCATCAGATGGAGCCTGGCACAGAACTTTGATCTCAAAGAATCTAGTACTTTCATACATGCCCTACTGAGCATGTGCAGCTGTAGTCACCCTGCCCCCCAGGCAAAGTCCCTCAGTCTTTTTTTTCCATGGAGCTGTGTGGTTGTGGGAGCTGTGTGCTCACGATATTCAGCTTTACTCTCTTCCTGTATGGTGTTTGTAAGAGATTTCTTCTAGAGCTGCAGCTATTTTCTTTCCTTTACCTTATGGTAATTTTCTTTATCTTTTCCTGTCTGCTGGCCACTTGGTGGGCCTTAGTCACTGTGCAGTCTGGCAGAGTCTATATATTATACTGCACCTATAGTTTCTGTGTGTCCCCTCCTTGCTCTGTTTTTGTACCTTTTGTCCGGTGCTGGCAGGACTGACTGAGTGCAGTCCGTGGGAGATCCGTGTAGGCCGCTGAGCCTGGGGACTCGCCTGAGTTCTATCCGAGCACAGGTTCCATGTTGTTTTACCGATTGAGCAGCATCATTGGAAACATAGAAGCATAGGAATAAAGGCAGAAAAGAACCAAACGGTCCATCCAATCTGCACAACAAGCTAATAGTAGCATCAGCCATGCCATCCAGGTCTCCCCTATAATGGTAGCATCAAGGGGTGGATCTGCTGTGGCATACAAGTTACCCCCTACTTCTTCCCAAACTGTTAAAGTCAGGGCCCTTGTTGGTTACTGCCTGAGTCCAATTTCCCGTTATCTCTTATCTCTTGTGTTATCTCTTGTTATTGAAGCAGAGAGCAATGTTGGAGTTACATAACAAGTTTAAGGCTTATTGGTTAAGGGTAGTAACAGTTGCATCAGCAAGTTACCCCCATGCTTATTTGTTTTCCTAGACTGTAAAATTCAATGTCCTTGTTGGTTGAAACTAATTCCCCTTTTCCTCTTTTCCCCCTGCTGTTAAAGTAGAGAGCAATAATGAGTTGCATCAACAGTATGAAGGCTTATTGGTTAAAGGTAGTAACCGTCACATCAGCAAGTTACCCCCATCTGATCTTTCCCTCATTTTCATCATCTATCCTTTAGGGATCCACAGTGTTTATCCCATGCCCCTTTGAAATCTTTCACCATTTTTGTTTTCACCACCTCCTCCAGAAGGGCATTCCAGGCATCCACTCCACCACCCTCTCCATGAAGAAATATTTCCTGACGTTGGTTCCAAGTGTTTCTCCTTGGAGTTTCATTTTGTGATCCCTAGTTCTACTGATTTCTTTCCAACGGAGGTCAGACAGTGAAGAGATTGAGGACCATACCATTCCTGTTGGGGGGAGAGCTCACCCCTCCACACCGAAAGGAACTAGTCTCCATGGGCAGAAGCCCTGGATGACGTAGCCTCCCCTCCTGCTTTCTGGTGATGGCAATATAGTCTCCCTGGGAGAGAGGGTGAGCAGGAGCCTGGGCAAACAGCTTGCTGCCGCACCTTTGGTGCCATGCCCAGTAATGGCTGCCCGTGCACTTTTGTGACCAGAACACAGTTAATTTGAAGCATTGATGTCAGGACCGCATCAGGGACCAGGACTGCCATTGAGCGCTGTGGTCACCCTTGATGCCATCAAGGTGCTGGGACACCCTCGATGCCATCGGCGTATGTGACCCCCTCGATGCCATAAGAGCCTTCCGTGCCATAGACATTTGTGGACTCGAAGCCCTGCAATCATCGAGCGCCTGGGGCTTCGAGATGGCAGACCCATCAATTCCATGGATGCCTCTGTTCCATTCTATGCCATGGTTGCCTCGAATCCATTCCATGCCCTCAGTGCCATCCGTGGCCTCAATCTCATCGAGGTGCACGAGTGGCCACCCCCATTGCCATCGAGGTGTGGGAGTGGACTCCCGTGATACCGTGGCTGCCCTCAGGGCCATCATGATGCACGTCCTCTTTGCCATTGTGGTGTGGAGCTGCCCCAATACCATCGATGCCTTCGATGCCATCGAGGTATGGGGCCGCCATGGAGGCCATTGGCCCTGGTCATCCCCAAGGCCATCGACCGCCAGGGTTCTTGGGAGCCCTTAAGTGCTACTGAAGCCCTCGAGCAGCAGGGATTTCAGCTTTAAATGGATTAAGTAGCGGGGTTGTCCTTTACTCAAGGCATACCAGCATAGTGGTCTGATGCCCTTGAGGCACCTTGATGGTGTCCCAGTGGAGCACTGAGGGGCATTGTGCTGTCCCATCACTGGCCTATGGCTGTCGGGCACCATGGATGCGGATGATCTTGTGGGCCCTGAGCCACTTGAGTCGGGAGGCATTGGAGGCCCCACCTGGATTCGTGCACCATTTGTGGTAATGAGTGCTAGCGAGGCTATTGTCAGCTATAGCCGCTGGCAAGAGATTCCATCGAACCCTCAGCATCGATGTCCTCGAATGGATAGATGAGCCAAGGGGAACAGTTGATGGTGCTGGCATCATCGGTTCCTCTGGGCATCGATGAGGCATGTCGGAGCCTCTGCCTGAAGGAATCCCTGGCATCCTTGGTACCAGCGGTCTATCAATGCCTTTAGGTACTGGGTTCTCTATTAGTCAGGTCTATCCAGTACCGAGCGGTAGGAAGAGCTGCGTTAGTGCCCGGCGCACCCGCGGTTGCCGCACGCACAGTGCAGCTCACCTACCGCTCGATCCTGTATGTAAATAGCTTGCTAATGCAAGCTGCGTCTAAGAAGCGTCCGTGAAGCGTTGGCCCGCGCAACCCGTTTTACTGTATAGAGCGCTATACAGCGCCTATACAGTAACCTGGGTGCGCGGGCCTAACGCTTCACGGACACGCTGGTATCTGTCATTTCAAATGTAATTTCAAATGACATTTGAAATGACAGGTACTAGGAAGTGGACAGTTCTCCGACGCTCTGGATTGTCAGCCCTCTCTCCCCTCCTCCCGAAGCAACAAACGCGAAAAGAAAGTTGCAAGAGAGAGAGGGGAGAGGACGGGCAATCCTACTCTCGGGATGGCCAGTCCCTCTCCCCTCCTCCCGAGGCAAGGCGTGAAAAGCAGCCTTGCTCCGGGAGGAGGGAGAGAGGATTGGCAGTGTGAGGCGACCAAGCGACTTACTTTTTTTTGCAGCCCTCCGGAGGAGACGGCCATCAGCAGAAACGGATCGCTGCTCCCGGCGAAGATGTACGTCTGCACGGGGGAAAGCGGCCCCTGTGCATGCAATTGGCCGCTCAAGACGTGACGTCACGACGTTTGGCGTCACGGCATGTGACGTCACGTCTTGAGCGGCCAATTGCACGCACAGGTGCCGCTTTCCCCCGTGCAGGCGTCCATCTTCGCCGGGAGGCAGGGGAGGGGAGCCGCGATCCGTTTCTGCTGATGGCCGCTCAAGACATGACGTCCATCTTCCTGAGCAGCTGGAGGCAGGAGAGAGGAGCCGCGGTCGTCTTCGCCGATGTCCGGATGGGGGCTGCAAAAAGTAAGCCGCTTTATACTGCCAGTCCCCTCCCCCCTCCTCCCGGAGCAAGGCTGCTTTTCGCGCCCTGCTTCGGGAGGAGGGGAGGGGGGACTGGCAATCCCATCCTCGCCGATGTCTGGAGGGGGGCTGCAAAAAGTAAGTCGCTTCACACTGCCAGTCCTCTCTCCCCTCCTCCCGGAGCAAGCCTGCTTTTCGTGCCTGCCTCGGGAGAAGGGGAGGGAGGACTGGCAACCCCGAGTAGGATTGCCGTCCTCTCCCCTCTCTCTCTCTTGCAACTTTTTTTTCCGCTTTTTTTTTTTTTTGCTTCGGGAGGAGGGGAGAGGACTGGGGCTGCCCCGGAGACCAGCACCCATGGACGCGGCCAGGGCAGGAGAGCGGGGGCTGGGGGAAAGTTTGCCGCCTACCCTTACCCCTGCCTCTAACGCAGGGGTAGGGGTAGGCGGTAAGTTAGCAGGTTAAACACGCGGCAAAACGGCAGGGTAAAAAAGGGATAGTCGGGGCACGCGTTACTGGATGGAAGGGAATAGCTAATTTGCTTGTTTACATGCAATATACATGCCGCGTGCGGAAAGGGTTGCCCGGGGATTTTAGGACGCGGTAGGAGTAGGTTAAAGGGGATTGGGGATCGCAGGAAGTGCTAACGCGGCCGGAAAGTGAGTAGAATGCGGGTTAGGAGTGGGGTAAACGCGGCCGCACTTTACTGGATAGACCTGAGTGTCACTGGGCTGTTAACACCATGGAAGCTCTGGGTGTAGTGTCATCTGTTGCCCTGGATGTGATCCATTGTTGAAGAATGTGAATGCGCTATGGGCTGTACGGGCACCGTCACAACTGTGTGCACTAGTGGACTTGGTCAGTTGCCATATGAATGACTGCAGAGCACCATTAACTTCGCTGCTGTCGTTCCATGAGGGAAACGGCGGTGAGCCATTCCCAATGCAGTTTCAAGGACTGTGGTCCAGTCTCTTGGAGTGT
Source organism: Rhinatrema bivittatum (assembly GCF_901001135.1). Taxonomy (NCBI): domain Eukaryota; kingdom Metazoa; phylum Chordata; class Amphibia; order Gymnophiona; family Rhinatrematidae; genus Rhinatrema; species Rhinatrema bivittatum. Next base: position 7,452 of record NW_021821031.1, on the reverse strand, counting down.
TATCAGGTACTGGAGGGAGAAACGCCATAGAACGCTACCCACCACCATACCATATCTAGAGCCCTAGTGGTATTGGAGACACTATCACCACACTGTCCCTATGCACTTCACTGGGAGTTATGGTGACAGTGGAGCATAGGATGCGCAGCCGGGCACAGCAAGGCATCTACTCCAAGTGCTTCAGAGGATGGCAGGCAGCATTCTCCCTGTCTGTGCAGTTCTCAGCCAAGCCAGGGTCCTGCCGTAGGTACATCAGGGTCTCAGCCTCCTCATCGGTTCTGCACCGCAAAGTGCTGGGGAGCACTGGAAGGGAAGGTGTCCTCACACATTGTTATTTGCCTTTTACCAGCACGTTGCTACCTACTCCAGCAAGTGGATACCACTGTATTATTGGTCAGCATGTTTTTACAGCAGAGGGCTCTTTTTTCCAATTGCCTCTGCTGTATGGGTGTATCTGTGTGTATGTTTCTCTCATGGTGAGCTCAACAGGTTGTGCGCCACAGCCACAGGACTGACCTAGTACTGAGTTACTGATCAAACCCTAAGGGGAGTAGACACTGGGATACTAGTGTCGGAGTCTTCTCCTCCCTTGGAAGAGGATGATTTCGAGCCCTCTCATGTCACAAACCCCTTTTGTGGGGAAGCCCCTGATGTTCCGTCCCTGGCATGTTTATCTCTGACACCACAAACAACAAAGAGCACTCTTGCGGTCCTGTATTTCAATAACCAACGTTAAAAAAGGCACCGCTACTAATGATTAATGTCCCACCAAGGAGTAAGAGATGTATTTGAAAAATATTTAAGTATGGGTATGTGCCGCATCAGAAAGTCAGGCGGCGTGTTCTATGCACTGAAGAACCATCCAGTCTACTAAACATTTGCAGCACATACCAAATTTTAGAATGCTGGAGCGCTTAATGATGATTTTTAAACACAATAAATTTTTAACCAATGTCCCGACTTGGAGTGATTAAACCATGAACATGACTTTTGTTTAAACATGAACAATGTTCAATCAACTGTGTTCTCAAAGATCGTTGAGTCTTCCTGACATACCAGAGGTTACATGGGCATTGTAAAACCATGAACAGGAAATATTCAAGACCCGACAGCGGCCGGTGTTTCGCTATAGGGCATAGCCTCCTCAGGGGTATTTGAAGAATTTAAATATCTCTGTAAACAATATATCCAAAAAACTTTTTAAATTAGTTTCGAAAGTGATTTTAAAAGAAGTATTACTTAACTTATTCGATGGGAGAAAGCACCTCTTGAAGATGGACGGAAGGACTCGCAAAAGATATCCAAACCACGGGACAGAGACCCGCATCAAACTTGATGTATGGATTAAACAGCCCGCGCTCAACCCACGGAATAACATCATGACATAACAAAATAAAGTCATCTTGGAAACAATAAACAACAATGGCTGATTCAAAGAAAGACATGAAGATCCAAAGATGTATTCAATCTTGCAGGATGTAATATATTTAACCGGTGAATCCAACATTGCTCAGCTTACAGAAGTAATGTATTAAAGTCACCGCCCCGCCATTTGGGATGAAGTTGCTCTAAAACATAAGCTTTTAGAGTGTCGAAGGGATGTGAAAATTCCAAACAGTGGGCTACAAGAGGAGCTGTCAAATGACTTTTGTTTAAACATGAACAATGTTCAATCAACTGTGTTCTCAAAGATCGTTGAGTCTTCCTGACATACCAGAGGTTACATGGGCATTGTAAAATGTAAATGATGCCTGTAGAGGAGCAATCAGTATTATGTTTCAAAACAAAAGTAAAATTGAGTCTGGAGAAAAATAGAGCCGAAGTATGGATCATGATGCCGCATACTGAACAAGAACCGCAGGCTGTATGTGAACCAACAGCAGAAAAAACTTGTCGGATGGATGAATCAGAGTGGACCAACTGATCTTGTAAGTTGGTACCACGAGTGAAAGAAAACCGAGGAGTGTCTTGAAATTCTGGGTGCAGCTGTAAAATATGCCAATTCTTCCAGATGATGTTTTTCACAATATGGGTCATAGAAGAAAAAGGTAATAAGCAGGTCAGGATATCCGTAGAATCAACAGCTCGTGGGAGAAATAACCATTCTCTGTGTGCAAACGTGGCTCTTTTTTATGCACGTTTAATGCATTGTAGGAGATAGCCTCTGGCTTGAAATCTTGCACTGAGAGCCCGTGCTTGAATTTGATAATCGGATAATGTAGTACAGAGATGTCGAATCCAAAAGAATTGACTTACAGGAAGGTTTTCTTTTAAGGAGCAAGGATGAGCGCTAGCGAAATGTAAAAAGGTATTGCTAGAGACAGGTTTGCGATATAAAGTGGTAATGAACTTCTCAGGAGTTTTAATAATGGTAATGTCCAAGAAGTGAATACTGGTTGCTTGGATGTCAGCAGTGAAATGTAAATGGGGATTGCATCTGTTTAACCAAGTCCTTGATGGGACATTAATCATTAGTAGCGGTGCCTTTTTTAACATTGATGTTTATCTCTGAGCCAGAGCCTCAATTCTTTGAATCTCTGCATTTCCCTGGGAGGCCAGGGCCAGGGAACAGCAGCAGCAGTCATTGGACCATTTTTGCTGGGGCTCCTCTGTTGATTATTGTGACTTACCCCATCTGAGGGTAGCTGTCTGTGGTAGATTGGTCACTTCTGAACCTCAACGATCAGTGATTATAACTCAACTCTCAACAGGAGAGTTGAAAGGTTTTTGGGATCAGGAGGCCCCAATTCCCATTACTCCTCTCCTTTCAAGACGGGCAGATTCAACTGGGTTCCCATCTGGATGTCCAATTGTTCACCCCCACAAGGGGTGTCTTTCATTCTTTGTTTCTGGGGAAAGGATGTCACTGCTTCTGGCTGACGGTTGCTCACGAGCTCCAAGAGCCGGTCGAGTAGTAGCGCTGTTCTTAGGTTGTTCTAAGGCACAGCAGGTCTGTTTCATGAGGGAGCCTTTCCAGAGTATCTCCCAAGTGAACCTTAAGGGTTTCTCCCATCCGGGAGTCACCTTGATACCTGCTGAGCTCAATGGGATGTTCTGGCCAATCATTCTCGCTGCGTGATCCTTTCTCAGTGAGGTGGGCTCTAATCCATGTGGATCCATGTGGATGCCCACCCCGCCACCCCCGCCTGCGAAATCCTACTGGACACCCTCAAAGCCCTGGGTTTCAATCAAATCGTCTCCGAACCCACACACAAAGCGGGCCACACACTCGACCTAATCTTCGTGAACTCTAAAATAACCATTGCCACCCCCCCTGTAATCACCCCAGTACCCTGGTCCGACCATTTCCTCATCAATGCAACCCTTGAAACCAAATCCCACACACCTCCACACAAAAACACCATAAAACTATCTCCTTCCGTAAACACTGTAGTACAGAAGAGCTCAACCTAGCTTTCGACAAAATATCCAACAATATCGATCTCACCAACCCAGACACTGCTCTCCACTCCTGGAACAATCTCACAACGACCATAGCCAACAAGATATGCCCCATCATCCACAAAGAAATACCCATTGCACAATGTGAGAAAAGAAAACCTTGGTTCTCCACCAATTTAAAAACAATGAAACAAGAACTAAGAGCTAAAGAACGCGCCTGGCGCAAACAACCATCCGCTACACTTAAAGCTACGTACAACAATACCTTGCACGCATACCGTCATGCAATTACCCAAGCCAAGCGTGATTTCCACGCAGCTAAGATCCATGACTACCAATTTAATGCAACTGCCTTATTCACATACGTATCAGAACTCACCGACCAAAACACACCTACCCTCAACGAAACCATCTCCAACAAAAGATGCGAAGAACTAGCTCTCTACTTCAAAAACAAAGTCGACAATATCCTACTTCGCTTCCCAGCCAACATCACCCCCCCTCACCCCCATCCCTAATGACAAAAAGATCACCCTTAGAGAATTTGACCTCACCACCAACATAGAAGTAGAAGCTATCCTAAAAAAGATGAAACCTGCCACACACCCCTCAGACACCATTCCCTCAAAAACCCTTCTCTCTATTACCCCCGCCATCACCAAACCTATTAAGGACCTAATCAACTGCTCCATTACCGCAGGTAGTGTCCCAAACCCACTCAAACTGGCCATAGTTAAGCCCCTCCTGAAGAAATCTACCCTTGACCCCACAGACCCGGCCAATTACCGCCCGATTTCCAATCTTCCTTTCTTATCCAAAGTCCTAGAGAGGGTTATTAACAAACAACTGACGGACTTTTTAGAAGACCACAATGTCCTCCACACTAAACAGTTCGGTTTTCGTAAAGCCCGAAGCACCGAAACCCTACTACTGGCCATGACAGACACCATACTCAAAGGTATGGATCACGGAAACTCGTACCTCCTCGCCCTATTAGACATCTCAGCTGCCTATGATACAGTCAACCATCAAATACTAATGGCCCGCCTAGCAGAAATAGGCATCGCAGGTACAGCTCTATCATGGCTCTCCTCCTACCTTACAAACAGAGAATACGTAGTAAAAATCGACAAGCACGAATCCTCACGCATACCTATCACGCAAGGTGTACCCCAAGGCTCATCCCTATCCTCCACCCTCTTTAATATTTACCTCCTACCCCTATGCCACCTCCTCTCCGACCTAGGCCTGAATTTCTTCCTATATGCAGATGATGTGCAGATTCTCATACCGTTTCAAGAATCCATAAGCGAATCCTTGCAACGATGGGAATCCTGCCTCACCACCATAAGCGCCTTGTTATCTGAACTCCATCTAGCTTTAAACACTTCTAAAACAGAATTACTTATCATCTCCAACCAACCTGAACGTTTCACTCTCCCCCATGCACAGAACACTCCTCAAAATACTACCACAACCCTCACAGACCCAGTCTGTAAGAGACCTGGGCGTTTCATAGATCAGCACCTAAGTTTTAAACCCCACATCAAAACTCTACTTAAGGGGGGTTTCTATAAACTTAACATCCTAAAAAACTCAAACCCCTCCTCCACACCAATGATTTCCGCACAGTCATACAGACCACCATGCTCACAAAATTAGACTATTGCAACTCCCTGCTACTAGGACTCCCCGCCACCACCATCAAACCCCTTCAGATTCTACAAAACTCCATGGCCAGAATCATAACCGGTACGCGCAAAAGAGACCACATCACCCCCATACTAAAGGACCTACATTGGTTGCCCATCTCCTTCCGCTCACAATACAAAACCCTCACCATCCTTCACAACACCCTACATAAACACAACCACACCTGGCTCGATGAAATGCCTCATTACCGCTCCTCCAACCGCCCCACAAGAACAACCCATACAGGTACTCTCCACATCCCATCCCTCAAAACAGCACACTCAACTCATACCAGAGGGAGAGCCTTCTCTGTCGCTGGCCCCACCCTCTGGAACTCCCTCCCCACCCTCCTACGCCAAGAGACATCCTTTCACAAATTTAAGAAAGGAGTCAAGACATGGCTTTTCCGACAGGCCTACCCCGACACAAATCAAATTTAATATCCCCTTAGCCCCCTTGCTCTACCTTATACTCCTTGCTCCCCCCCTTTCCCAGGTCCTTCCTCTGAAGAAAACCTTTTACCCCATTGAATACCACCTACTTCAACTCTCCATAATCCTACCTAGTTAAGCGAGTCCATGTACATTAGCCATCTGTACATGGTATCCCTCTTTTCTGCCTTTCTCTCCCCTCACTTCTTCAAACAAGCCTTTTCTCCCCCTCCTTTCCTTTTCCCACTTTCTCTCCCCTTTTCCTCAATCTATACCTTTCTTTTCCCTTACTTATCCCCCTTTTCCCCCCTTCCTACCTTCTACCCCTTACCCTCTCCCCCCCCTCGCCCTACCCCCCGGCCTACCCTTCTTACAAACTACACTCCTCGTTTTCCTTTAACATTATTTATTTTGTTGTATTTTGCTTTTGGTTTTTCTGTTTGTTGCTTCTCGTTTTAGTAACATCCTATTGTTTCAATGTCATACTGTTATATTGTTATATTGTTATACTGTATTTCCCAATTGAGTTCTATGTAAACCGGCATGATGTGTTTCACGAATGTCGGTAAATAAAAGTTAATAAATAAATAAATAAATAAATAAATAATCCATCTAATTGGCGCGTATGCCTTTCAACCTATCACCATATCCATGGCTAAGGGAGTTGGGGGATGAAATACCCTGCAGCAGAGGTGCTGCTCTTGCCGAGGAGTTTGGGAAGGCAGCTGGATTCTAACAGTTTCAGAGGCCTGAAGGGTCAATTCTTGGTGAGGACAGGGAGTTCAAGCCAGAAGGCCAGATCAGAACTGGCCTGTCTAACACAGACCTTTTAACTATACTTGCTACATTCCAAGGACTGCATTAACCCCTGCAGACATTAATGCTGGATTGTTTGTCCAGCATTAATATCAGTGAAGGCATAATTCTGATTATTATGCCCTTATTTGCATGCATGTTAGTGTTACCATTTGGAAACAGGTGTAAAACCAGCATGCAAATAGCAAGCGTTAAGTTGGTTAGTACATTGGCTTAGCTATTTTAATGCTCACATTGATACACGTTTAACACAGATATTAATGCTAATACCCGTTACCACATAGACACTTAAGTGTTAGGTTTCTGTAACCCTAAAATCTAAGACTACTATGTAACCATTTTCTCCCATAAACTAATGCCCTATATCATTAGAAAGCAGAACTTTTATCTTTTAAAGGTATATTGCCTTTAATGGAAATTACTTTCTCTTGCAATATCATTATCTGAAAAATGTTGTTTCAAAAAAACTGATAAGAAACTCAACACTCACATTTAAATAAATGGAAACTATTATACTTTGAAATCTGAAAGCCCATTATAAGTAGCTCTTGAATTGTTTTCTTTCTTTTTCAGTTTTTCCTGCAGGTATTTTACAGCCACCATTCTTCAGTGCATCACAGCCAAAGTCGTTAAATTATGGTGGCATTGGCATGGTCATTGGTCATGAAATCACACATGGATTTGATGATAATGGTAGGATTCCACAGTGACATTTTCTCTTTCATGCAGTATTATTTATTTTTTTTTATTTAAAGCTTTTTTTATACCTGCATTCATGATAAAATCACATCATGCTGGTTTACAGGAAACAGGGGAGTGATAACATTGAACGAAAAACTGGTGTTTATAGGTAGATTAAAATTATGGATATAAAATATAGGTAAAATATATAATATATATAAATCTATTTATATATTTTATATATTTTATATAAATATCTATATATATATATATATCTCTATCACTATATATATATAAATATATCTCTCTATCTCTTATTATCTATCTCTATAACTATAGGTAGATATAATCAAATTATGGACACACCTTTGTTGTTTGCAGACTCTGGCTACTCAAATACTATTAAAACAATGCCTAAGAGCACAAACCA